>NW_012121043.1:535019-595490 GCF_000951035.1 Colobus angolensis palliatus
AGAAACCCATGCACAATTATCTGCTTTACCACTAATTCACTGTGTGCAAATGAGTTAGTAAATTATCCTTTCACTGATTTTGGTTTTGCTACATATTAAAAACTCGACAACCAAACAGAAAAGCCTTTCTACATTTCTTAGCTCTGTCTGTTTTATTATTTTCTTGTTCAAAGGAAATTACACTGACTTTTCTCACTTAAAAAAAAATGGCATTCATTTAAAGCTTTAAAATATCTTTTGCTAACTTATGTATTATTTTTAATGTTTATTATTTCCTTTTCCCCAATGACTTTCAGGATAAATTAATCCTTCAAGAGTCTACCTTGTTCTAATAATGAAGAAAGAAGATTGGATAGAAAACAAAACAAAACCTTCAAAGCTATTTTCAGGATTTTTTATCTTAACGGTCTCATTTAAAGAAAGTGGATATTAGAAAAAAAATAAAATGGAGCTCACTAGAGCCTTAAGGTCAAGGACACAACAGTGGTAGGGGCACTGACTGAGCCACATGAACCAGTATGAGACAGGACCGCTGGCCACCCAGGTAGTGTCTGAGCTGGCAAAGCAGACTTCTTTTCTATTCTGCTTGTATCCAGGTGGATGGGACAGATTAGAGAGAAGTCTAGGTGATTTGCCCAAATAGACATTTTTCAGGGAAAGCTTGCCGTACTGAGAAAGAGAACAAATAAAACCTAGTGAGACTACCAGTCTTGATAGCATCAAAGCAGATTTAGAATGGGAAAAACACAACCAAAGAACCTTCCTTATTAAATTAGAAGTTATTAGTGAGCCTGCAAGTCCTAAGTGTGGGAGTACAACTTGCTCACAGGTGTAACTAGATAGGCGGCCGGAAGCAAGGGAATTCTGTATTCTCAAATATCTTCATTATGTACTTTTTGTCTCCTTATCTCTAACAACATTATTACTTCACTTGATATCCTCTGAAACAGGGGCTTTCCATTCTACTCTATGCCATACATGCCACAACATTTTACACATATCGTTTTTCCCTATGACCACTTCCAGATAATTACTTGTCCAATTTGATGTCCGTTTTTCTTTACTTAAACTTTATGAAATCTTAAACAACTCTCTTCTCTTTTTTGTGGCAACCATAGCATGGTACCCTCTTTATTTCTCAACAACATATTCTTTAAAGATTTTGGCAACATGTTCCCCCTTCTTACTAAGGTCCCGCAATCACTTTATATAACTTTAATACACATAGCAATGACCTAGTTATTATATTTCCCTTGAAGTCTCCTGATATCAAAGTTTCTCTAAGTGATCCACCCATTTCCAATGCCAGATCCAGAAATTTGCCATCATTCTCCGAAATATTGTAATAAGATTGATTAATATCTATGAATACTCTTATAGCTAAAATAATATTTTATTAGCTTTATTGAGATTTAATTAACATACAATAAACTTTATATATTTAATGTACAAAATGTGATATATATATAGATACATATATATACATATATATCTTTCCTCTCAGCTAACCCTCTCTGTATCTTCATCTCCAGGCAACCAATTAATCTACTTTCTGTTCCTACATATCATATTGCATAAGCTAAAATTTTACATAAATAAAATTATGGAATAGGTAATCTTTTTTATTATTTTATTTTTGTTTTTGGTCTCCTTCTTTCACCTATTGTATGTAATTCTTTTGAGATTCAATACACTGTTGTGCATACCAGAAGTACATTTTTTCCTTAGAAACTGTCAAAATTTATTTTCCGAAGTGGCTTTGTTGTTATTTTCCTGCAAACAGCATATGAGATTCCTGGTTCCACTACATCCTTGCCATAACTTGATGTATTTATTGGCTTATATGCTTAACTGCATTAACTATTTTATATTAAACGAAACTTACATTCCTGCAGTGAAACTTATTTTGTCATTATGTTCTGTTGTATTTTCTAAATTCTAGAAAGTTGTATTTGCTAAGTCGTGTTAAAAATTTCTGTATCTGTGTTCATAAGTGAAATTGCTCTGTAGTTTATTCTCTTCTAGTATGTTTTTCTAATTTAGCTATATGGATCATAAGAGCCTCATGGAATGATTGAGATTTTTCCCTGTCGAAAAGAGTTTGTGTAGGATTGATACTATTGCTTCCTTAAATATTTAGTAGAATTAAAATAGTGAATCCCTGCAAGTCTGGAGTGTTCTTCATGAGAAGAATTTTAAATACAAGTTATATTTCTTTCATTTTTGAATCTTTTGCTTTTCCTATCTCTCTCATATCTTGAAGAATCATTCTAGGACCACGGGAAGCATGGCTGCTGTGCCCTTAAAATACTACGTGACATGATTCTGTTTAAATCTCAAATATCTTTATTTAGTTACTATTAATTCCACCCATCATTTGTTTCTATTCCTTAGTTTCCTGTTTTTTTTTAATTAATTTACAGTTTGTTATTCAATTTTATCTCCCTTATGAACTTATTAGCTACAGCGCTTTGTTTTGTTACTTTACTGCTTGCTTTTGTTTGATGGTATACATTTCTACTTATCAAAGTCGATTTCATGCATTTTAAATATTCCTTTATTTAATCCCCTTTAAATCATTATAAAATATTAGTTCCTTTCCCCCTACCTACATCTTCTTGTCATTTAGAATATGAAAATCTTCCTATCTAAGTACATACAGAAAGAAGAAAGAGAATGGGCTCTGGAGCATTCAGTGCTAAGTGATGATCTCTGTTACAGTTTCTCCAAGAGTTAGATACAGAAACACCGTCTCAGTACCCCCTTTGTGAGGCCCTGCTTATTTTTTTAGGAATGAAATTCTTAATTTATCCACAATATGAATGCTGTTGGTGGAAAGATATTCAGTTTAATGTAGTGTTGTTCATTTACCTTTTCCTTCTTACTTTAATTCTGCTGCAGCTGTCATCTCTTTTGGATATTATGTTATATTTTACAAGGTAGTGCAATTATTTATCATTCCTTAGTAAAGCCTTAAGAGACTACATTTTTGAGAGTAAAAGACCTGTCTTAACTTGCTTTTCATTTTGAACTTTTGGTTTCATTGTTATTGAAGAATAAATTTTAAACATATTTGTATAGATGTTCAAATCATATAATGCATACATGGGAATGATAACTTAAACAAAATAAATAGGTTTGCGCATACCTCACACTTTCAAAAATTAGAGCCTAGTCTCTGAAATCACTTATCTGTCAGAGTTGTCACTGTTTATCATTAGTTTAAGTTGTGCTCTGTACCTTCAAGGTGATGGGTGCTAAAACATTTTTTTTAAGATAACCCAAACTATTGTCTTCACTATAGACTTCCAAGCTGCTGATCTGCATTCTGAATGCAAACACAATGACCAGTATGTCTTTATATTAACTGTCAGTTATTCCAAGATGTCAAAATATTAAATCAAAATATACAACTCATAATTTATTAAATACAATCTTAGTTTCAATTCAAAAATGTTTTATTGAATAGCTAAACTGCACGAGGTCCTTTGTTAGGAAGAGGAAATATAACAGTGAATAACAACAACGACGAAAATAAAGCATTTTCTCACTTTATTTATCTTTTTGTTTCTAAAACTTAGCACATTGGCGTCCAATAAAGGACTATGGGCTTACTAAAATTCACAGAAAACTTTAGATAGCGTTGAACTTGAAAATGAAATACCTGAATTCACCCTTGAATTCATTTTGCAAGGTTATTGGGAAGATATATACAAAGGCTGATAATGATTTCATTATCTGCTAATACTACCTAATATTTTCTAATAATTTATAATTTTCGTATCATGCGAACATTGATATTGTGTTGCTTGATGTAGAAGGTAACATTGTGGATCAAAAAGGAATAGTAAATTAAGAAACTATATGATATTTCTAAACTCAGAATAATCACTTTCTCAATCTCAGCAAGTCAGAACACTGTCAATGAAATATCAGTTGATGTCTCTCTCCTTTTTATTGTATTTGAAAGCAAAGTAAACACTCTGATTGTGATTATTGTGGAGACGGTTCAAAAACGTTCCATTTGTCATACAGTTAAAATAACTCAAATACTTAAGGGGATATTCAAAAATGTATTTTCTATTATTTTCAAGTTACACTGGAGAACCTTCTATCATAAATTTACCCATGTATTTTATTTAATTTGTAGTTTGAGGAAATTGGGTATTATAATATGTTTATGTACACAGAAGAAAAATTTTGCCTTCTTATTTTCCATAGAATCTATAAACTATTTTATAAACATAATTACATGTTTCCTTTGATTTCCCTGAACTCTCCCTAGGGTCACTTTTACTTTTATCCTGAGAAAATAGTTTGACTTCTGGTTCTCCAGAGTTACTAGAAGAGGAATATTGAAAATTTGTATCATATTGTTTCCTTGAAAATGAAGGCTTTGATTAAATAATATAGCTAAAGTTGGATAGAAGATAACCTTTAAAATGCATATTTAAACAGGAAAAGAAAGATTTCCAGTCTCCTTTGTTTGAGGATGTGACATTGTCTTAACTGTATTTCTGATATTGCTTCTTTGTATTTCCTGTGGTAATATAAACAATTAACAAGGGATAAAATACCTAGTAGAAGAAGAATCATTTAACGTGAGCACCTGCATCAAAATAAAATGGAATTAAATTACTGTATACAATTTCAAATTACATATTCAGAAGTGAACTAATTTTATTTTCTATAATTAATTTTTGGATTTGAATCTGTTCTGAGCTCTTTTCTGTCTTTTGGAAGAAAATTTCATTATTACCTGACTTCTCGTTTCCTTAGTCATTTCAGATTTAAACTGATAATTCAGAATTTTATCCTAACCACAAATGTAAGATCATTTTTGAATCATCTGTCTTTCCTGTCTCCCTCATATCTTGAACAACCATTTTAGGGCCATGAGAAGCATGGCTGCCGTGCCCTAAAGTACTACTCACCTATGACTATTCTATTGCTTCTATGACACTCTGATGTGGGAAACTCAGGGAGAAAACACTGCTCAAAGTACCAGATAAGAAGTTCATAACAGGTTGTATTACTCTCAAATTACTAATTGTGTCCAGATGTTTAATATTCTCACACCTTTGGATCCAATATAACATTTGGTGTATGGGTAAGGTGGAGAAATGCTTTTTAAAAACCCATCTCAACATCTACTTCCAGTTCAGTAGGTCAGTGTCTAGAATGGAGAGGCAGAGAAGAATTTCAAGCAAAAATGGAATGGGAGAGGGAGAACTGGCTTTTCCTAATAATATATTCTATTCAAATCTCGTTGTCTCACATTTAGACTATGGGTTTTATCTTAAAGTCTAGAAGGCATTAATTTTGTGGTTTAGTGAAAAACTCATTTTAGAGAGAATTATAGCCTTACATATTACTGCTCAGAGGAAGTCTATGGCTTTAAAAGAACATACAGATAGATGGCATGAATAAATATCTACAAATATTTTAAAATTTCATCCAGATGAGAGTAAAAAAATGTTGAACTAATTCACAAGATTAGGGTTTACTGAAGTTTCATGTTTCAGAGACTATGCAAGAAAGGGAAAACCCTTGATGATTTATTGTTAACTTTCTAGGTATACAATTCTTGGCGCAATATTTCAAGTAGAAAAAGATACCCATTTGATACATCTGCAGACCTCAACATCGGAATAGCAAAGCCAATCAATCAACCTGAAGTCTGACATGGCAAATTTGGGAATTCCCACTGGCTGCAATGGGATCAAGATCAATGACTTGCCCTGGCTTTGCAGCTCTTTCAAAACTTGATCTCCTTCTGCTCTTACCTCTTCTTTCACCGGAGGCCATTATGCCTTAATTTCCAGCAGACTATGTCTGAAGATTATCTGGCATTTTGGTATCTTTAAATAATGTAGTACCTTTTTCCTCATCTTACTGGAGTGCTCTAAGTTTCTGTATTTTCTAGTAACATTACAATGAATCATAACATTTTATTCAAATCTGTTTCTCTCTACCTCCAGTGGAAACATTTCATAAACGTACCAGGTCAAATTAATGGCTATGTACTCAGTATTTTAGGTTGAGGGCTATACTAGTCTGCTTTTACATTGGTATAAAGAACTACCCGACACTAGGTAATTTGTAAAACAAAACAAAACAAAACAAAAAACGGCTCACAGCTCCACAGGCTGTACAGAAAGCAAGGCTGGGAAAGCCTCAGGAAACTTGCAATCACAGCTGAAGGGGAAGGGGAAGCAAGCTCATCTTCATATGGTGACAGGAGAGAGAGAGCAAAGGAGGAAGTGCTATAAACATTCGAAAATCAGGTCTCATGAGAACTCGCCCACTATCACAAGAACAGCAAGGGGGAAATCCGCCCCCATGATCCGGTCACCTCCCACCAGGTCCCTCCCCCAGCACTGGGGATTCCAATTCAACATGGGATTTGGCTGGGGACATATTGAATCATGCATATCAATTTTACCACTTAAGGAATACCGGTGTAGGATTCTAAATTTCTCTAAATCTTCTTTCATCAACACCCTCTGTGCCTCTCTTAGAAGCTAAAGTAACTGAAGGTTTTACAGAACTCCTTTGTATTTTACTCATTAGCATGAATTTCAATTAGTCCAATTTTGCTGTATTCAATTAATTTAACATTTATAATGCTTGAGAACTACCGCATGAGATAATAGTACAAAAGAGTAGAACAGAGAAGTACAGAACTTTATTTGATTGCTTTCCTAAACTGAGCAGCTCTACATTTAGCCAGAATTGTTTAAATTTAGACCTGTACCCTAATAATGTACAGGTCATGGTTTAGCTAGTCAAGAACTTGACAGCAGGCCTTCTTAAAAGGTCAGAATTTCAACAAGTAGTTAACATTTTTGTCTACTTTTGCATCTCTCTTTTTTATTTTCTTCTTATTCTACCCCATCTGTTTTTTTCCAGCAGAGCCAAGAGGATAAAGAAGCTTCTCTTACTGAATGACAACCCCCACATCGCATTAAATTGCAGAATTGTATTAATATTACACCCATAAGAAATTGTGGCCTGAGAAAATAACAAAATAACTAGAGAACATGGAGAAGCTTGAGACATAATATCAGAAGAAAATTTGTCTTAAATTACTAAAAATCAAGGTACACATCCAAGCTGTTAAAGCCTAAGTAACCTTGTTGTTCAATAAAAGTGACAGCGAGGTGCTTTCTCTACAGTGAAGTGTAACGTTGGCTTCCTAGTCAATAATCTAGTCTACATAAGCTAAACACACTATCCAGCCACACTTTGGAAATGTATTCGGTATCTTTACCAGATTTCCCAGCCACAGAAATCCATTTGCTAATGTGGAAAATAGGTTGTAAGAATGTAAGACTTAATAGGTTTAAACACAGTTGAATATTTTGACCACACTTTTGATTTCTGAGGCCCATATGACTTATTATTGGTCCTGGGCCAACAAGGTAACACACACTTGGCTCAGAGCAAAGACTGATGTGTGTCACACGTCACACATTGGCTTTCATGGAAAGAGGCTCTTCCAGCAGAACAGATGGCATGCCACACGGTTCAACTTTCTGTGCCTCTCTTTCATAGATATTTTTTTTAAAATGGTCTGGTTCTTTGTGCATGTGTGTTTATTTCTTTAATGTGCAAGGGCATCATTTAACTATCCATGCAGTTCTTTGAAGGCCTGCTTGTGTACCAACACAGCAAAAGCTTACTTAGATTCAGCTCTGGTCATCCAAGATTTATTGTTTTTTTAACAGCAGACAAGTAATTTTATTTTTCTAAATAACTTGAACTTCTCTTCTAAAGCTGCTTATTTATTGTGCTTCATATACTAATCTATTATATATTAGGTATATTTGCATTTTCTTAGTAACAAACCCATTTATTCACTGGAAACGTAAAAATGTTCTCTTTGATACAACAGATATAATTCCATTATCTTTCAAAAGCCATTACATCTTTTCAAGAATTACCATGGTTTCCATATCAACTCAGTATATGACAGTTTCTCAGGAGATTAATCAAATTAGCTCACTTTATAAAAATAATGCAATAAAAATAAGTATTTCTTAAGCTCATATGCTTTGATTGGTAGAGATATATTACAAATGTAGGCATGTAGTAATTTAAGGCTTTTACTTAAAAGAAGTACATCTTCCTGGTCATTATCTTGCAGAGTAAATGAAAAGTATAAATATTTTACTTCTGAGACCTCCTTACTGCATCTTTCTATAGTAACAAATAGATTGTGCAAGATAAATGCCATGTCATATTTCATAATCATTTCTAAATAGACACTATCTTTTATTTTTGTATGATATGGTTCTTAATTCAGATAAATGTAATGGTAGTAGCCAGATAATTTAATCTTTAGGCTATAAAACTATAATTCATTAATAAAACTTGAATTTTAACTTGTGGCACTAAATTTTTTTAAGATTTATTGTTATATTTAATTATATTAGTATAAGATTTATAGTGGTGGAGAAACATAAATGAACATTTTGAAGTTTAATTATAGCACTTTTTATTATAACTTCAATTTTCTTGAATACAGTAATCATCAGGTTATAAAATGTTTTATGTTTTAAGGGTTTTATTTTTATTGTATAGTTTCTAATATACAATGGGGCTCACATTGTAGAAATAGTAGTTTGAAGGTTTAGCATATTCTGTCCAATAAATTATTTACTTGAACACAAAAAGACAAACTTTCTCATTCTCAAATATACATCTAAATCAGAACTTTTTAAATAAAAAACTCAGCATGATATTATTATTGCTACAGGGTAATTTTTTTTGTCACTGTCTTACAGATAACAGCTTCTCCTTCTTACCGTTTTTCTGCTATCCATTTTCTTGACTAACTTGAAGTTACTATATACACCCTATTTAAAACTAGAAAAATGATTCTTAATTATCATCATTAGAAAACCAGATTTTTAAAGGGAATGGCAACAATTTATCATCTGCAAATATACTCTAGCTGTCAAAATAAATCTGTGGATGACACTACTGTACAGTATTTCAATTGTCGCAGAAAATAAGTTTTAGTCAAGGGAGATCTGTTTATTCAGACTCAGACACTTTAAATTAGTTTAGAATGTATACAATCACTCTATATAAAATATTAAAGAAAGCAAAATTCAATGTGGGGAAAAGTTTTATTTTACGATATATTAGTAGAATGCAGATTAATTGACTACATTGTGTCAATTAAAAGTATAAGACAAGAATAATGGAATTGATTATAAAATTCCCAGCAGAGCAGTAAAATACATTATGTTGCTATGAAGATAAAGAGAAAACAAGCAAAGTCTGCAGAGATGGAAATAGATAAATATGTAACACTGACTTCCTGGAGCAATTAAGGATATGGAGAGTTCCACTGAAAACAGTCATACTCATTCCATGCTTGTCATAGTACTCTTGGCTCTGTGTTTCCTGGCAACACAGTCTTTTGAGAACACTGTTGGGGACAAAACTAGTATTAAGCAATCTTCCGTGACTAAAACGTGGCTCTGTTTCTGTTAGATGGGCTAAAAAACACAATTAAACACACACACTTGCCCACAAAGCTAGAAATGGGAAGATGTCATTATTTTTCTTGCTGTTGATATTTGTTACATATACAAAGTAAATACTTCTGAAAGATTTAAAAAAAACACACACGTTTTGTGAGTGCACATGTGTGGAAGAAAAGTAACTACCACATGAAATGCACACATTATAAGTGTGAATGTTTGTGGTAAGTGGCCAGGATACTTAGGTTTTACATAGAACGTTATTTCGTACTTTAATACTGTAGTAACTATGGTCTAATGTTTTTCCCCAAAAATTTCATATGTTGAAATCTGAACCTCCAAGTGTTAGATACAATGAGAACACACTATCTATGAACCAAGAAAGAGGTTTTCAACAGACATTGAATTTGCCTGTACCTTGATCCTGGACTTCACAGCCCCCAGAACTGTTAAAAATAAATCTCCGTTGTTTCAAAACTGTCCAGTATATGGTATCTTGTTATATGAGCCAGAACAGACTAAAAGCAACTAAATACACACATTAGTGCCATAAGGGCAATACATTAAAAGACAAGTATTTGTTTCCAAAAAGATTTAATGTAACCTTTAATAAATATGTGCCTAATGAATACATCAGCAACACATATTTTCTTCACTAACAGTTGCACAAAGCATTTAACATCAATCAAATTTTTGCATGTAAATATTCAACAAAATTAAAATCATGAAAGATAGTATCCATGGATGATGGTCTGAAATCTGCACAGTACATCTTTACTGAATTGTATAATTTGATATATCCAGAAATGAAAATTTCTCATATTTAAGTCAAATGTGTTTTTGCAAAATCAAATCTATTGACTACGACTTTTGCATCATTCCTTGAATTTGTACTCAGTGTTATTACAGCATTCAGTCATGAGTAATCACCATTATATTTGTAGTAAGAATAATTTGAAGAAAATTACGTGTAGGTGCAGGATGAAATATGTATAAGGACAAAGAAGAGATGTCCTTCGTCACTCTTTAATACCAGAAAAGGCATGTTTATCCCAATCAAATGAATAGATATTGTGAATCTTTTGGTCAACTATTTAACATTCCATAATGTTATCTTCATTCTGGCCAGTAAGAAGCTCAAGGACAAATGTATGCCTTATTTCAATGACACAATACTTAAGGTATGCATGTTTAACAAACTAACCACATGGCTTAATTTTTTTTTTTTCTTTTTTTTCTTTTTTTTTGCCAGTCTTGCTCTGTTGCCCAGGCTGGAGTGAAGTGGCGCGATCTCGGCTCACTGCAATCTCTTCCTCCCGGGTTCGGGTTCAAGCAATTTTCCTGCCTCAGCCTACCAAGTAGCTGGGAACTGCAGGTGCTGGCCATCATGCCCAGCTAATTTTTGTATTTTTAGGATAAACGGGGTTTCGCATGTTGGCCAGCCTGGTCTAGAACTCCTGACCTCAGGTGATTCGCCAGCCTCAGCCTCCCAAAGTGCTGGGATTACAGGCCTGAGTCGCTGTTCCTGGTCCACATTCACTTTCTTAATGTATTTCTGTATGTGCGTCTCTGGTAGGTACCTCAGAATCTTTACCTGAATGACACATAATACAAATAGTAAATAAATACATATATAAACTTAAACCCTATGTAATATTTTAGACATAGTAAGTTTTCAATAAATATTTAATTGAATTTAAAAAATGAGGAGGTTTCTAAAATCATCTATGGTGTCTTAAAGGGAAAACTTTACTCACTGAAGACTTGATGGCAAACAAGACCTTTGGACTAAGACACATTGGAAAAAAGTACACTCAAGATATTTTTTTCCTTACTCTACCATGCAATATTATTTATATAAAAATCACTTTATATTTCTTAGAACCTCAGTTATTCTAAAATAATCTATAGATAACATGTCTATGATACATATTTAAGGGAAAGATAAATGTAGTTTACAAAATAGCTAGGAATCCAGATTTGTCTCCCTCATTGTTATGATTCTCAGAGAATATTTAATTTTCCCATTTACATCATATTGTTGTAATTAGGTAACTTTGCATAAGAAAATAATCTAGTATAGTAAAAAGAAAGAAGCATTTACTGGATTTCTGCTGTTTTAAATTCTTTCTGTATGTTTGTATCAGTTTATTGTCCCAAATAATAGGGAGTAATTCATCATCTCAAAACTCTATGGCTTAAAAAAAAAAAAAAAGAGGAATAGATTGCTCCCATTCAGGCATGTATAGACTGCACAGTTGCCACATTCTCGCTGGGTTTGTCTGAGGTCAATGGAACCTGCAGCTTGAGTCCAGGTCTCCACATGTCTCTCACGTTTCTTGGACAAACAGGCTGGTAAGGGCAGCTCTCGGTCCTTCCCAAGTGATGAAAAAAGCTCAATACGATAAGCCCAATCGTGCATGTAGACATCAAGTCTCTGCTTAAAGAACATATTGGCATATCATGTAAACATATATTACATATGTTATGTACGTGTGTGTGTACATATATATATATAATATATATATATATTTTTTGAGACAGAGTCCCTCGCTGGAGTGCTGTGGCACCATCTAGGCTCACTGCAAGCTCCATCTCCTGTGTTCACACCATTCTCCAGCCTCAGCCTCCTGAGTAACTGGGACTGCAGGCGCCGCCACCACGCCTGGCTAATTTTTTGTATTTTTAATAAAGATGGAGTTTCACCGTGTTAGCCTCGATGGTCTCAATCTCCTGACCATGAGATCTGCCCTCCTGCATACGTATTTTAATATTAACATTGTATGGCTGGCTGGATGAGAAGAAACATCTCTTGAGTACAGTTTGTATTGAATGTTCTTGAGTTCATCTTATTCCAACATCTTTATTTATGTCAAAGTTCACTGATTACACACCTGAAAGTTATATGA
Source organism: Colobus angolensis palliatus (assembly GCF_000951035.1). Classification (NCBI taxonomy): domain Eukaryota; kingdom Metazoa; phylum Chordata; class Mammalia; order Primates; family Cercopithecidae; genus Colobus; species Colobus angolensis. Next base: position 547,426 of record NW_012121043.1, read on the forward strand.
CTATCACTAAAGTCAAAGATAGAAAAGTACCCTCTTCTAATGAGAGAAATCATAAACTATGGCAAAGAGTCTAGATATATGAGAAACGAAGACTTGGGGTCAATAATTTTATTTTCCAGTGCCTTCTCCATGTGTCACATTTAGTCACATCTCTCTCTTTCCCACACACAAAACACCTTCACCCCTTTCTCAAGTACCCTCAGAGTTGTCCTTCAATAATAATATTGATGTCCACAATACCATGACGATTTAAAGTCCAGAATCCCATGACCAGCACCCGAGTGTGCCCTCAAGTCCAAATTCTTATGACACTGAAAACCACATTTTGCACTAGATGTTAAATGTCTACGCATTTTTCTTTCAGCCTCAAAAACAGACTGGCAAAAGGTTTTGTTTGACTTTCAATGTTCAGAGTCAAGTAGAATAAACTCTTCAGAAGCGCTCTTGTATGATACATAATTTAGAGTATGTACCCACCAAAGTGTATTGAATGACGCATTAAAGTCATGTTGATACACATTTGTTAGTTTTCAGACAAGTTATTGAGAACATTCAAATGTAGTCTGAAGATAAAATTAATTCTGTTACAGTTAATATAACTCTAAGAGTTTTATATGAAAGGCGGGAGACAGGATGAAAAATGTGTCAGTAATCAAACTGGAGATTTTTCTATTGGATATTGTTTTTTCTTCAGAAAAAAGAAAAGACAAATGGAAATCCAGAAGAATTAAGAATATTTAAGTGTTAAATATATATTACATTTGAGAGAGCTTTGTTCTGAGTAGCATGACCTATCTCAGGAGAATGAGTCAGATTGAGCAAACTTGCTTTGCTAAGTAAGGTAATGATTGGGTATGAGTAATTAGACTTTCTGACTGGGCATAAGGAGAAAACAATTGCTTTAAGTAACATTTTTAAGGAATATAGGTCAGCAAGAATCCTGTCCAGAATTGCGGTGCATTCCTGAGAGGGACGGCAAGGGTTACCATAGGGGGCCTAAGATCTGCTTGGGCCTATACTAATACAGTGATTGTGTTCCCATCTGTACTCGCAGGAAAATATTCTGAGAACATTCCCAAGTTCTCTGAATTTCCTCAGGCTAGTCTTAGTGGTCCTCTGTGGAGGTGGCTTTCTGCCCAAAATGGTCATTCCCATTGCAGCTTGATATGGGGCACATACTTCCTTAAAATTCGTCCTGGCATTCTCATCATGCATCTCCATAAAGCTCCCTGTCCTTACTTATACCAGAGAAATACTTCTCCAGGGAGCAAAATGTGGGTGTAGATAATTATCTTCATTACCCTTCCACCACTCTTTTATTTTCTTTTGCCTGAGAAGCTGTTTGCACAGATCTATGAATCTCTTCGTTTTGACCTCTGCTTGCACCTCACTTTCTCTTTTTACAGAATAGGAAACTCCTATCATCATCACCTTCTGTTCCTTTGCCTTCATTTGTTTTTCTTCAGTGCAGCCCTCCCACTTGGCAGATGGCCTATTTCCTGTTTATGGTATATGCCCCTACTTAGGCATAAGCTTCATAAAAACAAAGTGTTTGTCTGTGTGATTCATGGCTGTTTCTCAGTGTCAGCCCTTTTTGAACAAATGAATGAACTTCCTCCTTTCCTCTGTACAGAGGCTATATCTGAAATCTATGCTTAAAGATTCCCTGTATTAAGCTTGAGGCATCATTTTGTCAGGGATTACTTACACAGTACCATGTGCATTTTATTAGAATTCCAAATAATTACCAACAGTAATAATGTTTTCATACTTAAAGAAGAGGCTTAAATGATGGGATTTCAAGAGAAAGAGAAAAATACATTTCAAATATGTTGGTACTAAGTAAAATTCTCCCTTTTTTGCCTAACTACATAGTGATAACTTGGGTAACTATGTGAAAAGAAGACATTATTGATTGGCTTGACTGGTGTAACCTACTATCTTATCTGGTAAAGATATAACTACTTATCTATCCTTCTTGAGAGTAAATTACCAGTAGAGCAAAAAAAGAAGGTGAGCTCTCTATGTCAACACCTTATACCATGCCTTTGAAATTATTGTGTGGTTATTCATTTTTAACATCATCATTAAAGTTAAGATTGATTAGTTAGCATAGATAAAGACTATTTCTGCATAATTGGTTTAAAATTAGAAGCCAATTAATCCTCTGAACATAATGAGATATCTGAGAATATATTAAATTATCTTATTAGATGACCTCTTATTTATTATGAAATAGATATGTAAAATTAAAATAAATGTTTAGAATCAATATATTGTGATAACTCAAGAGAAATTTGTATGTTTGAGTTTAGTTACATTTAAGCTTTTATAATTCATTTTATTTGGAATATATACATATAGATACACATAAGCATACATAGTTAACTAGGTAAAATAAATTTCATCAAATCTCTGACAATTTACACAGGTTGCTCTAATTTTAAACATTAACAAAACATGCCAGAAAATTCTACAGACCTTCATAATTCAATTTTCCAGTTATAATAAACTCATAATCTTTTAGGTGAAAAATAAATAATAACCTTATTTATATGTACATATTATAGTAGACAATGCAAAGGCCCACCAAAAAGATTCACAACCAAAGTACTGATATACTAACATATTAACACATTATAATAACTATCATTTTAAGTCACTATATTTGTGGTAATTATAGTATCAAGGGGATATTCACATATATAAATATCAATATATATACACACACAAACACATAATGTTAATAAATATATCTTACAGTCTCTTGGAAAATATATAGTTAGATAAAGGAAATAGGGATTGCCAATGGGAAGGAAGTGCAATTTTTTAAAAGAGTAGCAATAAAAAGCGGTGGTTTTAAAAAGTTCTTTGGCAAGGTGAGATTTGAGTATCATCTTGATTGAAGGTAAAGGGTAAGGCTTCAGTGGATGTGGGACAAGGGCATTTCAGGCAGGTGGATTTGAGGTGAGGAAGAAACAGAAGCAAGAGAGCCGGGAACAGAGTAAGCAAAACACAGGGTGGTAGGAAAGAAAATCTGAGAGGTTCTTACATTGTCTGCAGTAAAACAGAGGGTAAGTTTTTAATTATACATTTGTCTTACGCAGAAACTTGTAAAATGCAATTAAAATGGCTTACTACAAACACAAGTTAAAAACAAACACAGAAGACTTACAAAATGGAAACAACATTTAAATACGAGTTCAATCACAAAATTAAATTTTTATAAATACAAGCAGAACAAATATACGATAGAAGAAAAGATCTACAGCAACCATATTTTGTTTACGAAAACGGCACAGACAGGAAAGAACAGTTTCTGGACCAGCCTTGGTCCAGGAATCCCTTTCGGAATTGTTCTGATATCTATGGACCATTTAAAGGACTTTTCTTTTTTACTTTTTTTTTCTTTTCTTTTTTTTTTGTTGTTGTTATTTATTTTTTCTGAATGAGACTGGAAACCACTGTAAGACTTCCAGTGATGTTTTTGTGTCTACATTTTATGAGTAATAGTCTGACTACTTTGTAGAGAATAAATCATAGGGGGTAGATATGAAAGCAGTCAAACCAGCAAGGAAGTTATCAAAATAATCCAAAGAAAGAATGATGGAAGCATTAACTCAGGTAGTGGTCAAAGAGGTAAGAAATGTTGAAATTCTGGACAAACATCGAAGATAAAGCCAATGGAATTTACAGATGACTTTTTTTTAAGGTAGGAAATGTGGAGTAAAATGAAAGATGAATAAAGGTTTTGAAATCTGAGTATGCTGAAATATGTAGCTACCATTTCCTTAGAAAAATTGGGGGTAGAGTAGATTGAGGGGTGAAGGGTCAGGAGGTTAATTTCAATGTGTAAAATATTATTACATTTTTATTGCTCTGTAAAAAATTGCTGAAAACTTAGAATACCACCCATTCATTACCTCACAGTTTGGGTAAATCAGAAGTCTGGGTTTGGCTTAGCAGGAATCTCTGCTCAGCGTCTCACCGGGCAGAAATCAAGCAGTCACCCACACTGAGGTCCCATCTGGAGCTCAGTGTCTTTTTAAAAGTTTATCCAGGTTGTTGGCAGGATTCTATTCCTTGAAGTTGGAGAAATGAGTTCATGCTTTATTGCTGACTGTTAATCAGAGATTGTTCTCAGCTCCTGTAGGCCACATGCTGTTATTTCATGCAGGTGTTCCTCTCTATAACATAACAGGCCTTTGTTCAAAGCCAGCAGGAGATTCCCCCTAGTCAGCTACCAAGGAATCTTCTGTAAGGTAACATTAGTCATGAAGTGACTATCCCAGCACCTTGATAACATAACATAACCTAATCAAGAGAGAAATCATTCCATTATACTCACAGTACCTACACAGTCATAGGGAGGTACCTACGCAGTCATGGGGAGAGAATTACTTATGGTGTATACACTGGGGACTGGAAATTTTGGGAATCATCTTAGAATTTCTTACACCACACTTATTTTGTATCTGAGTGGAGACATCAAGTAAACTGTTAAATACAGATGCCTGAGATTTAGAGAAAAGTCTGTGTTGGAGGTTCATATCTGAACATTTCTTGGTTATTTGATATTTATGTCCTTTTTCCCTCATACATATTCTCATTTTTACTGTCATAATCTATATCACAGGAGACAACATTTATAGAACACATGTTCCGGGTTTCTTTACCCTCTGATTCTAAGCTTTCTTCAACCAATGGAAAACAACAATTTTCCAAATGTCAGAGAGCTTGAACATGGCTCTTAAGTTGGCTTCCAAGCCTTCCTAATGCTCCTTTTGGGTTTGTCCTCTTCCGTGGTTATAAAACCACCTTTGCAAAAAGTGTAACAGTAAGAAAAGAATGATAGTCAGAGATTTAACCTAAGAAACTCCATCTTGCCTTTAATCTCCAGTCTTCCTTTGGTCATTCCTAGGTGTAGGCTGAACTAACATTGGGAGGAATTTAGTTTATAGTTTAACTTTAAAACAAAGATCATAAGTGCCCCTCCCAGAAGCAAATCCCCTCCTTGCTTGGGGACAAGACCTCCTTTGTAAAACTAACAAATTAGCCACAAGATTAGAAATTATGGCTCAGCAGTCATTCGACCAGAGGCTACAAGATTCCTAACTTCACTGATTGCTCCTATGAATCAAATTGCCGTTGCAAGAAATAAGATTGACATTGCAGGTCTTTTTCAGATCCTGCATGCAAAAATCTACCTGGCACCACCCAGACGTATTGATCTCACCTGGCTCACCTGGTCTTGTCGTCCCCATGCAGAATTTGACTCAGCACAAGAAACAGCTTCAACTCCCAATAAATGCATCCCCAACCCAACCAATCAGCATTAACCATTTCCTAGCCCCTGCCTGCCAAATTCAATTTTCAAAACCTTGGCCTAAATTAGTTCAACCATTCTGGAAGACAGTGTGGCAATTCCTCAAAGACCTCAAGAGAGAAATACCCTTTGACCCAGCAATCCCGTTACTGGGTATATTGCCCAAAGCAATATAAATCATTCTACCATAAAGACATATCATGTGTATATTCACTGCTGCACTACTCACAGTAGCAAAAACATGGAATCAACCTAAATGCCCATCAGTGATAGACTGGATAAAGAAAATATGGTACATGTATACCATGGAATACTATGCAGCCATAAAAAGGAATGATATCATGCCCTTTGCAAGGACATGGAGGGGCTGGAGGCCACCTTCTTTAGCAGCCTAATGCAGGAAGAGAAAAACAAATACTATGTGTTCTTATTTATAAATGGGAGCTAAATGATGAGAACACATGGACACATAGAGGGGAATAAACCACACTGGGTCCTATTGGAGGGTGGAAGGAGAGTGAGGATCAGGAAAAAATAATGAATGGGTACTAGGCTTAATATCTGGGTGATGAAATAACCTGTATAAGAAATCCCATGACAGAAGTTTACCTATGTAACGAATCTGAACATGTACCCCTGCCAGTGTTACCCCTACTTGTGTAACAAACCTGCACATGAACTTAAAAGTTAAAACAAAACAACAACAACAACAAAAGCAACAACAAAAACAACAACAACAAAACCCTAGCTTTCAAATTTTCAGCGAGGTAGGGTTGAGTAAAAAATAAACTCTGATCTCCCATTTAGCCAGCTCTGCATGTATTAAAATTTTCTCTATTGCAATTCCTTCATCTTGATAAATCAGTGCTATCTGAGCAGTGGGCGAGAACCCGTTGGGGTTACAGTTAGAACTCTTCCAAGGATTTGATGACACCATTGCTTCCCATTCCGCCTTCAGCCTAGGGTTAGCAACAGCTCTCCACCTCACTGGTGCTAGTTCCTGCTGGCTTCCCCATTCCCTTACCAGTTGATAAATTCTCTTCACCACTTGATAAATAGTTCTTTTGCTAAACTTTGTTTTGCTATCCTGTGGAATCTGCCATCTTCCCTGCTGATACTCTCAGTGGCACAGATATCACCAAACAAAGGAAAAAGAAAATAATTGACTGAAATCATTTAATTCATCAGATTAAATGGAATAAAGAACATAGTCCTTAGGTGAGCATGTCTTATATAAGACTGGTATGGTAAAGCTGAAATTAGAGTTTATTACTAGGTAAAGAAATTTTCTAAAAAGCCTTAACATAATTCAAAGCAAAGATTGTATTATATCTGTGATGTGAAACAAATACACTGTAAACCCAATTGAAGGACAGAGAAATCACTCTATGAAAGGCTTAAAATCTTTAGTGCAGGCATTGGGTTAACATATGTTAGATGAGGAAAATGCATAGAGATGAGACCTCAAAGGCACAAGAACACATATTCAAGGAGAATGGCAAAAGAGGAAGTTACAGTAGCAGTATATAAAATGCATATTTTCATGACCAGTCCTCAGACTGGCAATCATGTAAAAACATGTTGAGATTCAGAGGCTGCTCTCAACAAACCCTACATCACTTGAATAAAATCCCTTCAAGTTTCTGTCTTAGTATCAATATGACAATGTCTAGACCAACATAGTGATTCACAACTAATAAATTGATCTTCAGTTTCAACCAAGACAAATATTTTCCCACTTCTGCAAGAATATTCCCAGCCTCTTGAGAGAAGAATGGTTTAATAGCATGACTGTGTAAGGAAAATGGTGTAACTAGCTCAGTTCAACATGGTGGTTGTAACACAGTGGTACCGCTGTGAATTCCAACATCCCCATGTAATCTCTGTGCAGATATATTGCTTAATATCTATGAGCCTCTATTTTTTGATATGCAAAATAAAAAATAATATTAGTCATCTCAATATTCTGTTGTGAAGATTATATAAGTTCATGTACGTCAAGTGTCAGGCACATATTAGATATTCAACAATATTTTCCCTTCCTCAATTTTTTTTTACTTAAAATCATAATAAATACAATTCAAACTAATTTTGATACAAAAAGTTAGTCTTAGATATCTGTGATAATTGCTGCTTGCAATATATTCTATACAAATATAAAATATTATAGCACTAATATACATAACTTTTGTATAAATGTTGTATTTGAAAAGGATATTAGAAGCACGTGCCTTGGATGAGCACTGTAACATTCAGAAAATGAAAAACACTGGATGTTAATTTAAATTTGAGGTTTTTTTTTTTTTTTTTTTTTTTTTTTGAGACGGAGTCTCGCTCTGTCGCCCAGGCTGGAGTGCAGTGGCGCGATCTCGGCTCACTGCAAGCTCTGCTTCCCGGGTTCCCGCCATTCTCCTGCCTCAGCCTCTCGAGTAGCTGGGACTACAGGCGCCGCCACCTCGCCTGGCTAGTTTTTTGTATTTTTTTAGTAGAGACGGGGTTTCACCGTGTAAACCAGGATGGTCTCGATCTCCTGACCTCGTGATCCACCCGTCTCGGCCTCCCAAAGTGCTGGGATTACAGGCTTGAGCCACCGCGCCATTTTTTTTTTTCACCCGTTGACATTGCAGGTTTTAGGAATAACTGAAATGGATTCACTTTTCCTTAGGCTGTGGACAGCATGTACCGGATCACAGATCACAACAGAAATCACAGTGAACTCTTGGCAGCAACTAGAGCCATGTGGCACACAAGCAGCTAAATCCATGCCACTCCCCACATGCTTACAATTACCTGCAAACACATTTTTTCAGACTACAAATAATCAGAATAAACCTATGAGAGAATTTAGTTAGTTAACATTTTATGATGTAGAATAAGAGCCTTCTGCCAATTCTATAGTGTGTGTCCTCTACACATATTAATTACTGGTATAGAAAAATTACTAGTGTACAAAAATATGAGTTTAGGAAAATTAGTGTCACTGATGGCAGTTCTGAGCACAAAAAGTGCTGCCCTACACTAAATAAGGCTATTTCCTTTATTCACTTTTATATTCCGTATCATTGAATAAACCAACACAATAGAAAGAAATAATGTATTCACAGCTTCTAAGTGCTGGGCATTAAAATGTCCAGGATCATCAAAAGTGTTTTATCATTCTGTCATATTCTAAATGCTGTCATAAGGCCTAAATTTATTTTCCCGATACAAATTGCATCTTGATTTTCCTATAGTTTGAAATAGGAGCAAAATAAACTTCTGCTGGCCTTTTGAAAGTCATTCTGGCCTTTCTCAGGGATTTTGCCTTCTGTGTTGTGACTCGTTTTCCCCAACAATCATAGAAATGCCTATTTCCCTCAGAGATGGAGAAAGCAGATGCAGAATTCCTCACTAATGTAAGAGACCTGACCAAGACTGAGCCAAATTTAGGAAATACTACTGAGAAATAGGGACCTTAATGAAGGATAGAAAAACCCTGGCTTCCTTTTGCCTGGGGCTGGGTCCCCAGAGGCTTGAATAAATAGATAGAAAGATGTAGAGAAAAATGTACAGGAACCAATAGGAACTGAATAAAGATAATGTATTTACAAGCAAATTATCTGAGTGTAAAACTGTCACCTTTTTGATTCGCATAGCTGTATATTACCAGAAAATCAGTTAGAGAAATGTGTCATTTATATGTTTATCTAACTTTAAATATAATCTGTGAAATTGGGAGCAGTACATGTGCATACATACATAGAGTTAGTTTTATTATAATTATTGAATACTGCACTGCAGTAGGCTAAATAACATGCAAGAAAGTAATTTACTTTTTCAACATGTGATGGTTGCTTCATGTCATGATTCTAAATATATTTTGAAAGAAGCGTTATTTTGGTAATTTCACATCAACTAGTGGAAATTTCTTTATGGTCATGCTGCACTTTTAAACCATGTAGACCAAATTTAAACTACCCCGCAACTGTAGTTATACCACATTTGCCTAAGATGAAGGACATAAAAAGATTAAAGTTTATTTTTTAAAACATAAATATGTAGAATTAAACAATATTTCTACACTTGCTATTTCATTATTTAGACTTTAAATAATGCCTGATTATCTCCAGAAAACATGTATGATTATGCTTCTAAGGGCTTTATTTTATTTTACCTTTTATTGCAAATGGGTAAATATTCATTTAATTTAATCAGAATAACATTGTCTTTATCATCAATTTATTGTTAGGGAAAATTATGAATATCTCCATCCTGTCATTTTTTTAACTTTATAAAAAATAATAAATTCTTAGGATACCTTCGCTAACATGCTCAAGTAAGAAATTCCTTTACTTAACAAAATCATTCCCAATTAAGGGAGCTGTTTTGTCATAGAAATAAAAACATTATAAATAGCATTTATGGTAAAAAATTGAGTTTTTTAAACCAACTGTGGAGAATCAAGAGTTTGGGTTTATGTAAATATGAACAATAATGTCCTGTTTTCTACTGCATGAATTCCTACTAGACAGAAAACTAATTTCTTCAATGGATTTATTATATTGGCCTGGGATACTTTTCAAGTAAGGCACAAGATTTTGACTAAAATATGTTGATCTATGTATATCTACATAACTATATCTATATCTAACTCTGTCCTATCTAGCCTCTCCTCCTTACCTGTATCCACAACTAAGTACTTGTCTTGCCTGCTCACACACACTTCCCATGAAACCTATGGGATAAATTCCCTAGAAGATATATGCTCTCTGGTTGTCTTTTGTATTTATAAACTAAGAGGACAGTTAGCCTGGTTATTTTTTTTTTAGTGAATATTAATTATTTTCTTAAATTTTCTGGTATTATTAAAAATTATATTACTATCTATACTAACATCTTGGAGATTATTAATAATTATGGGTATATATTTTACATTCCCTAAACTATTATTAGAGACTCTTTGAATCATTACGTTAGACACTGCAAAAAATATATTTACCTCACATTTTAGAGTCTCCAAGAATAGTTAAGAATCCAGATCTTAGCTGGAAATTTTGTCCTTTCGTGTTCAGAAATTTCTGCCTTGAAGTAAGGAAAATACTGTGAGTTTCCTTTTTGTCATTACATTGGATTTTTCTATCCTAAGAAAGACGTGCTCTCACCTGTCAGTTTTTCACTTGAAGTGCCCTAAGTGAGGAATGAGAGTGCCCTGAGTGTAACATAAGTTCAATTTCTGTCACTTTACACAGGCCTTTCTTGGGCATAGTCTATTTGTACTTCTACCCATAAAAACTTACCTGAAAGGGGTAGCTTAGAGTAGTTATTCTTTCCTAAGGGAAGCTAAAAGAATCCATGGCAAATATGTTGCTTTATCTCTCTTCTGGGCTAAAGAACTTGCATTTCTCTTGCTCCCAATGGCTGTAGCAAAACCATATCTTGATCTTTTCTTTCTGATGAAGCTGTCGTTTGGAATTGTTTTCAAGATTGCTGGATTTTAGGCCTGATTCATTGCCAAGGTTGGCTTCTGGCTATAAAATTATAAATCCTAGAGCTAAATGTCGGACCTGAGAACAAAAACACAGAGGTATAATCCTGGAAAACACATATTTATAAAATTTTGCTTTCTTGTTTTGTAAGTATTTAACATGAAATAATCCTAATATATTTTATGTAGTACACTTTACATTTAAATTATTTTAATGAGAAGTGTGTGCTAAGAAAATAACCTAGGGATTGTTTGAATAAATAAAATGTACTTTATCTGATCCTTTGTAAAATATGCAAGTAGCCTTGGGTTCCGATGGTGCTTATTTTGTTCAATGACACAATGATGATCGGGATAATAAAGCTTTTATTTTTTTTCAGTACAAGTGGCATCTTTATCATCTGGAATTGACAAGTATGTGACTTAATGCTTCATTTGATAGAGGATATTTTAAAGGATAAGAGCTGAGTCATGTTTTATAGTAGCAACTTAATCCTTAATTAGTGAGATTTAAGTTACCAGTTATATTAACTGTGTCAGTGATAAATTGAAAAATATTTATTCATCACTATAATCCAAAGTAAAAGTGCTTTCTTTCTCCTCACAGGGTTAAAATGCCACTTTTTATTTGTAATGTGCTTTAAAATAATTGAAAACTACTATTTACACTGCCAACAATGGTGTGAATATAAAATAAATGGTGAAGAAATAAACTCTACTACATTTTACAGGAATAAAATGCCTCTGATTTCATAGCAAACGTTTTCTTTTTGAAGCAGAAAAATGATATTAAAATAAAGGCATCTTGATTTTTAGAAGAATTCTCAACCAATAGCAGAAAGACTCTAAAAATTTACATATAATTAAATTGTATATTAAATATTTCAAGAATTACTAATATGGTAAAATTTCCATTAAGAATGGCATTATAAATACATCAATATTTTCATAAATTGTTCCTGATAATTGGACTTTTCAAGTGGCATATATAATATGCTGGAAAGTATAAAGCTATTATATTTTCTTAAATAAAATATTTACTGAATCATTGGCAAACCAACCATAGAAGATTCTCAAATTCATTCTTATTTCCCAATGTGCACTAAATAAGCAACGAAAAAATAAAATTTCTGTCAACATACATGAACAAAAGGGGGCTTGGTTAACGGCAACAGAAAATATTTCAACGAAGGAAAGCCAAGAAGTAATTACTGACTGGAAGAGCAGAAGAGGTAAAACATCAGGTCTGTACTGATGTAAGAAGGGTGTGAATTCACCCCATAGATGCAAGGAGAGGCTGAAGTCACCAATCATTACAGAAAATGGGGATGACCCATGAGGCTAAAATATATATTTTAATAAAAATCTAAATATGAAATAATTATAATGATGATTTCTGTCTTACAACCTGTAAAAACACTTAATTAAAGCTCCCCATCTTCTGAAAGAAAACTTGGACCAGGTTCCTGAAAGCAAAATCCAGACAATTTCTTGAATAAGAAGGCTCAGGGAACCCAGGTCAGATGTGAAACTCGTAAGATGAAATAAAAATTGCATATTGAGAGCTGGGACTTCTGGTTTCTTTTCTCTACTTGATTGCTAACATATTGACAGCCAAATAAATGAAGCCCACACAAATGAGGGACTCTTAGCCTAAAAACAGAAAGACTCCAAGGAAAAGGTATGAAATATTAGTATCTCTTTATAAAAAAGGGGAATATCATTTCTGACCAGAATACCATATAGCACACCAGTCAACAAGGTCCTAGCACTGCCTCAATCTTCAACATAAATTGAAACCAAAAAAGCATCATCTGCAATCCCTTATTATAAACGCAGAAACCAGAAACTACAGCAAAATCAGCAAAGGATGACAGATATAGGAACACAAAAAGAGAAATGGAATCATTTTCTAACGTCCTCAATTAATGAAGGGGTATCAATAATGCACAGCATGAAGGAGTAGAAGATGATAGAAATCATATAAGAGTCTCACTTGAACAAAGCTACTGGAAAAAAGGAGCAGATGATCATCCAGAAACGTCACTGGGTAGCAATGAGGTCATTGAAATAATTACCTCAGCCTAACACACAAAGTGTACTTAAAAAGAATGCCCTTTACCTGAGAAGGCTGTTGGGAAAGCTGTATCTACAAGGATCAACCACTTCTGAAAAGGTGAAAAACATCAACAAATGGACTTGCAGACTACAAACCCTCACCTTTCCACTCACTTGCGGGAACTAAGATTATTGAATAAGTTATCATATAGGAGTATTTCTGAAACAGATAAATATGTAAATAAATAAACGAAATAATCAACGTCTATATTCATTTTGTATCTATTTTTATACGCTATCTAGTATTGCCTAATGACCTGCCATCCAAGACAAATTTTCTGTCTTTGCCTTTTTCCAATTTAAACCCTTTTCTAATACATGATCACCTCAGGTTTGGGACTGCAACTAGGACTTGTAAATGTGTATATTGCAGCACTTCCCAGGTTAAAAAACAATACTTGTTACACCTGGGCAAATCCTATATATTCCACCATAACATGTAGTATCATCAGTGCTACTTGAGTCACCAGACAGGTATTAGCTAATGATTTAAAATACTTAGAAGGAGGATAACTTATTAATTTCAGCAGATATTAAGTATTCATTGAATGAATTTGGAACACAGAGGAGATTTTTAATTTATAGCAATATGTTTTAATAAGGCAAGCTAACACATAATAATTTTATGTTTTGAGCTACCACATATCTTCTTTAATCTGTATTTATTTCAATTGAAATTAATTCTATCTACCACGAAGTTTCACTTAAAGAGAACATAAATTTCATAGCCTTTAGCCTTTTTTTTTCTTCTGAAAAGTGCAAAAGTGGGATACTACCATACGAACTTGAATACTGCCATATTCTTCCTTTAAAATATCTGCAAGAGAATATGTTTCATTTGTTCGTAGTGTTCTGTTTTTCTTAAAGTATCTGTAATGAAATGCTTCCCTAATTTGGTATTGCTCATCTGTGATAATAGGAATGTTATCCCATCAGCAATATGCTTGAAGCTCTCTTTTTAAGATTATACACAGCTAAAGTCCATGGCAGCTGCCTCTAGGTACAGTGTAGAGCACTGTACCTAGATGTGGAGTACATCATAAAATCAATTTTAACAAATGAATTAGAGGATGTGCTACACGAGTGGCTTAGAATATTCTTTAAAAATTAAGTGTTGAACAAAAGCAAAAAAAAAAAAGATACAACTCAATTCAATTAAGTAAAACTAGGTTGCTTTAAGGGCAATGTTTAGCTCCCACTTATAAGTGAGAAAATGTGGCATTGGGTTTTCTGTTCTCAGAACAATTAAATGAAAATGTCATCAAATTTAAAAAATAGTTATCTGACTTGAAAAATTCAAGGTGATTGCCAGTTATCTATATTTTATACACATTTTGGATTTCACTTGTGATGCCTGCAATGGAAAATTCAAATAAAACAAGTAGTCTTGTGTCAATTACAAAAAGCTTTTATTTGATTAGAAAGATTTTGAAACAATATTATTTTTTATTGTTTTTAATCATTGTATCTTCTTAAGCCAAGCATCATTTAAAATGTATGGTTATAGTTTTTTCCTCCATTTTTCTAATGTAATTCATTACATCTGAGAACATAAAGCTCCTTTATCCTGAAGCCTAACTGGATGATGATGGCTTTTATCCTCAGAGAAGTGTTAGATCTATCCAAATATCAATTCTGAGCTTAAATAAATAAATAACTATTAGTGGCATTTTAGGTGTCAAAATGTATCACAATTTGCCTGATTTTATTTTATTTATTTTTAAGATACAGGGTGTTTGCTTTAAAGTAATCAATAGCAATTTATAAGAAAGGCTTTGTGCTTTGTTTAGATTGTAGAAAAATATGAGTATTGTAATACTTTATTTCTGTAATTCACTCCTACAATTTAAATGTCTTTAAATACAAACTGTAGCTATTTGCTTTTAAAATTTCAACGTTACAGCCTTAATAGGGTCAGGTAAGCATTATCCATAAAATTTGCAAATATGTCACCATGCAAATTTGTTTCCATGTTACCACCTGGTCTGCTGTATACTTACCTTTATACTTATTTGAATAGTCAATTAATATTAATATAACTTACTTTAAATGGTACTGGGGATAATTTTTGATAATATTATATGATTTTCTAAAACAAAAACCTTACATTTCTTCCAACCAGAAAGTGTGGGAAGGAAGAGTCAAATAATTTGGATGAACAAATAAAGAACAGTATGTATCTTGATATCCTTTCTATAGGCTGAAGATTGACAAATAGGTTGATAGGATTCCTTTGCCTACCTTTCTATTTGGATCACTAAAGAAAATTCTATTAGAGAAAAATCAGCAATATGTTATGGCTAGATTAAAATAGTGGGGTAATAAGTTATTGAATGCTTCTTAAGAAGGCTGAGAAGTTAGCTGAGTGTCAACAGGGAACCTTGGTAAAGAGTCAATGTAGTAGTGACCCTGTGGTAGAAATCCATATGGTGGACTTTTCATTCCTGATTGAAACAAGAGAAATAGATCACAATTCTACCAGTGACAGACCTTAGATCCAACACAGCTATGGTAAACTACGCAGACAAGGCACTTACAAAGCCTCTCTTCCCTACTGCCGTCAGAATCACTTCAGCTGTTTGATACTCTGTCAACATCTGGAAAGGACAGAACGAAAAAGAGGGAAACGCAAAAGGTACAATTTGAATTCAAAAGAGAGTATTCTTTCTATTTATGTATTTATGTATTTTTCCATGATTTTAAAAATAATTTCAACTTTTATTTTAGATTCAGGGGGTACATGTGCAGATTTGTTACCTAGGTATATTGCATGATGCTGAGGTTAAGGTACAAATAATCTTGTCACCCATGAAGTAACCATAGTACCCAAAACATAGTTTTTCAGCCTTTGTCTCCCTCCTACTCTGTCCCCTGTAATAGTTCCCAGAGTGTCTTGTTGTCATCTTTAGGTCTCTACGTACCCAATATTTAGCTCCCATTTATAAGTGACGACATGTGGTATTGGGTTTTCTGTTCCTGCTTTAAGTTACTTAGGATAATGACTTCTAGCTGCATCAATGTTGCTGCCAAGGACTTGATTTCATTCTTTCTATCAGTTGCATGATATTCCATAGTGTATATGTATATATCCAATACACTATTTCTGTATCCAATCCACATTTTCTGTATCCAATCCACTATTAATGGGCATCTGTGTTGATTCCATCAAGAGATAGACCACAATACAATAATAACTGGAGGCTTCAACATCCCAGTTTCAGTACTGGGTACGTCATCCAGATAGAAAAATCAACAAAGAAGCATCAGATTTAATCTGCAGTTTAGACCAAATGGACCTAATGGATATTTACAGAACATTTTATCAAACGACCGCAGAGCACACATTATTCTCCTTAGCATATGAATCATTCTCATGGATAGATTGTATGTTAGACCACAAAACAAGTCTGAAAACATTCAAAACAATTAAAATGATCTCAAGTATCTTCTCTGACCACAATAGAATAAAACTGGAAATCAATAATAAGAGGAATTTAGAAAACTATACAAATGCACGGAAATGAAACACTCTACTGCAAAATGACCAGTGGGTCAATTAGGAGACTGAGAAGGAAATTGAAAAAATTCTTGAAATAAATGCTAAGTAAACATATCAAAATATATAGGATATATTTTGTAACAAGAGGAAAGTTTATAGTATAAATATAGCAGTATCAAGAGGAAAGTTTATAGCTATAAATGCCTACAGCAACAAACAAAATTTAAAAAGTTCAAATAAACAACCTAATGATGTGTCTTAAAGAACTAAAGAAGCAAGAGCAAACCAAACTCCAAAATAGTAGAAGACAATAAATAATAAATATCAGAGCAAAAATAAATGAAATTGAAATAAAGAAAACAATACAAAAGATCAACAAAATGAAAACTTGGTGTTTCGAAAATATGAACAAAACTGACAAACCTTTAGCCACACTGAGAAAAAGACTCGAATCAATAAAATCAGAGATAAAAAAGACATTATAAGCAACACTGCAGAAATTTTAAGGCTCATTAGAGGATATTATGAACAACTATAGCCACAAAATCAGAAAATCTGGAAGAAATCTATACATTCGTAGATACTTACAACCTAACACGACAGAGCCATGAGGAAATTCACAACCTGAACAGACCAATACAAGTAATGTGATTGAAGCTGTAGTAAAACATCTCCCAGAAAAGATAAGTCCAGGCCCTGGTGGCTTTATTGTTGAATTTTACCCAACATTTAAGAAAAAAACTAATAACAAACCCACTCAAACTTTTTCAAAAAAGGGAAACAGAGGAAATACTTCCAAACTCATTCTACAAGGCTAGTATTACCTTGATATTTAACAAGACAAAGACATATCAATAAAAAGAGAAAATGATAAGCCAATATATCTGATAAATGTTGATGCAAATACCTTCAACAAGATACTGGCAAACTGAATTCAACAGTACATTAAAAATATCATTCATCATGACCAAATGGGATTTGTCAGAGAAATACACAGATGTCTCAACATACATAAATCAGTCAATATTATATATCATATCAACAGGATGAAGGACCAAAATCTCATGATGATTTAAATTGATGCTGAAAAGCATTTGATAAAATTCAACAGACTTTCATGATATAAACCTGCAAAAACCTGAGTATAGAAGGAACATAACTGAACATAATAAAAACCATATATGACAGACCCACAGCTAGTATCCATATTGAATGGATGCTAAATCCATATTGAATGAAAAACTAAAACCCTTTCCTCTAATATCGGGAAATGACAAGGATGTCCACATTCACCACTGTTATTCAATATTATATTCAAAGTTTTAGCCAGATAAATCTGATGAGAGAAATAAATAAAGGGCATCTAATTTTAAAAGAAACAAGTCAAATTATCCTTTTATTCCAGATAATATATATATAACCTTATATTGGGAAAATACTAAAGACTCCACCAAAAAAATTATTAGAACTAAGAAAACAAATTCAATGAAGTTGCAGAATACAAGATCAGCATACAAAAATCAGTAGTATTTCTACACGCCAACAGTGACACAAAGAATAAATACTTCAGGGGTTGGGTACCTCATTTATGCTAATGTGATTATTATACATTGCAGGCCTGTATCAAAATATCCCAGACATCCCATATATATATACACACACACATATACACACACATATACATATACATGTATGAGTATATATATATATATATATAATATTATATATACCTACAAAAACTAACAATCTGAAAAAGAAATAAAAAGATAATCCCATTTATTATAGCCACAAAAATAAAATACCTAGAAATTAACGAAAGAAATAAAAGATCTCTACAGTGAGAACTATGAAACACAGATGAAATAAATTGAAGAGGAGACACAAGAAAATGGAAAGATATTCCATGTTCACGGATTGGAAGCATCAATTTGGTTAAAATGTGCATAATGCCCAAATAATTTATAGGTTCAATGTAATCTATATCAAAATACTAATGATATTTTTCATAGAAATAAAAAATATTCTAAAATTCATATGGAACCACAAAAGACCAAGAATATCAAAAGCTATTCTAAGCAAAAAGAACCAAACTGGAAATCACATTATCTGATTTCATATCGTACTACAGAGCTCTAATGACTAAAACAGCAGAATATCGGAATAAAAAGAGACACATAGACACATAAACCAATGGAACAAAAATGGAAAACCCAGAAACAAACCCACACACCTACAGTGAACTCATTGTTTACAAAGGCGCCAAGAACATGCACTGGGCAAAATACAGTCTCCTCAATAAGTGGTCCTGGGAAAAATGGATATCCATACGCAGAAGAATGAAACTAGAACCCTATCTCTTACCATAGGCAAAAATCAAATCAAAATGGGTTAAAGACTTAAATACAAAATAGCTAATTATGAAATTACTAGAGAAAAACACTGGGGAAACTCTCCAGGACATTGAAGTGGACAAGATTTTTTGCATAAAACCCCACAAGCACAGGCAATCAAAGCAGAAATGAACACATGGGATCTCATCAAGTTAATAAACGTCTGCACAGCATAGGAAATGTTCAGCAAAGTGAAGAGACAACCCATAGATTGGGAGAAAATATTTGCAAACTGTCTATCTAAAAAGGTATTAATAATCAGAACATATGGGGGAACTCAAACAACTCTAAAGAAAAAAACTGATTATCGAATTAAAAAATAGGAAAAGGATCTGGATTGACATTTCTCAAAAGATGACATACAAGTAACAATGTCCTAAACATCATTGATCACAAGAAAAATACAAATTAACATACAGTGAGATATCATCTCACACGAGTTAAAATGGCTTTTATCAAAAAAAACAGGCAATAACAAATACTGGCGAGAATGTGGAGAAAAGGAAAGCCTTCTACACAGCCGGTGGAAATGTAAGTTAATAAAACCACTATGGAGAACAGTTTAGCAGTTCCACAAAAAAACAAACAAACAAACAAACAAACAAAAACTAAAATCAGAGTTACTATAAGCTCCAGTAATCCCACTATCAGGTATACACCAAAAAGAAAGGAAATCATTATATCAAAGAGGTATCTGCACTCCATTTTTTTTTTTTTTCCAGCACTACTCACAATAGTCAAGATTTGGAAGCAAACTAAGTGTCTGTCAACCAAAAAAATTGATAACGAAAATGTGGTACATGTACATAATGGACTACCATTCAGCCATTAAAAGTGAGATCCTGTTATTTGCAACAACATATATTAAACTGGAAGCCATTATCTTAAAAGAAATAAGCCAGGGACCGACAGACACACTTCGCATGCTCCTACTTATTTGTGGGAGTTAAAATTTCAAACAACTGAACAGATGAAGAGGAAAAAGAGAATGGTGGTTTGTAGTTCTCCCTGAAGAAGCCCTTCACATCACTCGTAAGTTGTGTTCCTAGGTATTTTATTCTCTTAGAGTAATTGTGAACAGGAGTTCACTCATGATTTGGCTCTCTGTCTCTTATTGGTGTACAGGAATGCTTGTGATTTTTGCACATTGATTTTGTATCCTGAGACGTTGTTGAAGTTGCTGATCAGCTAAAGGAGATTTGGGGCTGAGACGATGGGGTTTTCTAAATATGCGGTCATGTCATCTGCAAACAGAGATGATTTGACTTCCTCTCTTCCAATTTAAACACAAACCATTGTTCAAGGAAATAAGAGAGGACACAAACAAATGGAAAAACAGTCCATGCTCATGGATAGGAAGAATAAATATCGTGAAAATGGTCATACTGGCCAAAGTTATTAATAGATTCAATGCTATCCCCATCAAACTACCATTGACTTTCATCACAGAATTGGAAAAAAAAAAAACAAAACTACTTTAAACTTCGTACGGAACCAAAAAGAGCCTGCCTAGCCAAGAAAAATCTGCCTACAGAAACCAAAACAGCATGGTACTGGTACCAAAACAGATACATATATAGATCAATGGAACAGAACAGAGGTTTCAGAAATAATGCCACACATTTGCAACCATCTGATCTTTGACAAACCTGACAAAAACAAGCAATGGGGAAAGAATTCTCTATTTAATAAATGGTGTTGGGAAAACTGGCTAGCCATATGCAGAAAACTGAAACTGAACCCTTTCCTTACATCTTATACAAAAATCAACTCAAGATGGATTAAATACTTAAACATAAGGTTTAAACCATAAAAATCCTAGAATAAAACCTAGGCAATACCATTCAGGACATAGACATGTGCAAAGACTTCATGTCTAAAACAACAAAAGCAATGGAAATAAAACCCAAAATAGACAAATGGGATAGAATTAAACTAAAGAGGTTCTGCACAGCAAAAGAAACTATCATCAGAATGAATAGGCAACTTACAGAATGGGAAAAGTTTGCAATATATCCATCTGACAAAGGGCTAATATCCAGAATCTACAAAGAACTTAAAGACATTTACAAATAAATAAATAATAAACCATCAAAAAGTGGGCAAAGGAGATGAACAAGCACTTCTCAAAAGAAGACATGTATGCAGCCAACAACTATATGAAAAAATGCTCATCATCACTGGCCATTAGAGAAATGCAAATCAAAACCACAGTGAGATACTATCTCACGCCAGTTAGAATAGTGATCATTAAAAAGTCAGGAAATGACAAATGCTGGAGAGGATGTGGAGAAATGGGAACAATTTTACACTGTTGGTAGGAGTGTCAATTAGTTCAACCATTGTGGAAGACAGTGTGGTGATTCCTCAAGGATCTAAAACTGGAAATATCATTTGACCCAGCAATCCCATTAATGGGTAATATACCCAAAGGATTATAAATTACTCTACTATAAAGACACATACACATGTATGTTTATTGTGACAAGATTCACAATAGCAAAGACTTAGAACCAACCCAAATGTCCACCAATGACAAACTGAATAAAGAAAATTAGGTACATATACACCGTGGAATACTGTGCAACCATAAAAACAGATGAGTTCATGTCGTTTTCAGGAACTTGGATGAAGCTGGAAACCATCATTTTCAGCAAACTATCCAAGAACAGAAAACCAAACACTGCATGTTCTCACTCATAAATGAGAGTTGAGCAATGGGAACACATGGGCACAGGGGAACATCACACACAGGGGCCTGTCAGGGGTTGGGGTGCTAGGGGAGGGATAGCATTAGGAGAAATACCTAATATAGGTGACGGGTTGTTGGGTGGTATACACCACCATGGCACGTGTATACCTATGCAACAAAAGTGTACGTTCTGCACCTGTACTGCAAAACTTAAAGTATATATATATATTAAAAAAAGAATAGAATGGTGGTTATCAGAGGCTTTGAAGTATGGTAGGTGAGTGCAGGTGGGGTATTGGAGTATTTTTTTGGGTATTGGAGCTGAGATGGTTAATGAATATTGGAGCTGAGATGGTTAAGGAGTACAACAAATAGTTAGAAAGAATAAATAAGATCTGGTATTTGATGGCACAACAGGGTGACTATAACTAAAAGAGTATAATTACATTATGTGTAACACAAATAATAAATACTTGAAGGGATTGGTATCTCATTTACCGTGATGTGATTATTATACACTGGAGGCCTGTATCAAAATATCCCATACATCCCATAAATATATACATCTAATATATACCTATGAAAATTAAAAATAAAAAAATTTCCAAACTGCTTTACACAGAGGATGAACTAATTTATATTCCCATCAAATGTATGTAAATGTTCCCTTTTCTACAACACCTCACCAGCATTTATTTTTTATCTTTTATTATAGCCATTAATAGTTAATATTAATCATATGCTATTTATAATTAATAACAACAATTAATAATGATTATTATGATTAAAGGGAAAGCAAATTATTAGATTGGTCTGGAATTACCAGACCAGCTTATATCCACTCTCGTGCTCTGTTCTTCTGGATTGACTCATGAGGCAGCTCATATCTATTAGAAATTTTTACATAGCTGAATGGAGTGTGTAAGTGTAGGTGCAATATGGAAATCTCTGCAGAAGAGATAAGTCAATTTAATTTGCCAAATAATATTAAGAAGCAGGTTTTCATTTGATAAATATTATTTGCTGCCACGTGAATCATATTGATTTGTATATAACATTTCTGATTATCCACATTACAAATCAAGGTAGCTAGGAATTTCTAGTAATCTACTTATATCTTTACAAAAATTAGACCATTAAATGGTAGAAATGCTTCAGAGCTGATGCAATATGCATGTAACTCATGTAAAACAATGGAGGGCTACACATTTTACAAGGTTTCAAGTTTAGAATTCCAAAATTAGATTAAAAATCAAATGAATATTCATGAACAAATGAAAGGAGAAATAAATAAAATGGGGTATACACATACAATGGAATATTACTCAGCCCTAGAAGTAAAGAAATGTTGACACGTGCTACAACATGGGTGGAACTTGAAAACATTACGGTAAGTGAAGTAAGTGCTAAATGAAATAAGCCAGGCACAAAAGGACAAATATTGTATGACTTCACTTATGCAGGGTACCTAGCAGTGAAGTTTATATACAGAGAAAGTAGAATGGCTGTTGCCAGAGGCTGGGATGAATGGAATGGGGTTTTAGTTTTCAACAGGTACAGAGTTTCACTTTGTGAAGATGAAAAAGTTCTGAAAATGGCTGCTGGTGATACTTGCACAATAGTGGAAATGCACTTAATCCCACAGAACTATACACTCGGAATGGTTAAATGACAAGTTATACAGTATGTATATTTATATCACAAGAAAAAAATGTAAAATTCAACGGAGTAAAGATTTTGAAAATCTTCTTCACATTGACATTTCACTCCACTCCATCTTCGAGGCTTTACAGCAGCCCATAATCTGGAGTCAAAACCTAGGAAAGATACTCATTACCAGACTTTTTGATTCCAAAGTTAAGTTCTTTAAGAATAATCTTCCCTGAATCATTTCTCCCATGAGAAAAGAATTAAGCTATCTCAATAATTTGAGAAAACTGAAAAACTTCAACCTGAGCAAAAGTTCCAGAATTAGTTTAAATTTCTTTTAATTTCTTTAGCCTTTTCTTTTTATTTTGCCATTGGCAATGCAGCATAATCAGAAAAGCCACTTTTTTTTATTTGCATATTTTAGGATGAGTAACAGGTAAAACCCAAGAAATGGGTATGAAGTTTAAGCTATTTGCTAAAAAAGTGAAATGGAGAAAATGTGATTCTATTAAGCTATTGAGAAATGCTCCATTGATGTCATTATTATTTTTTAAAATCCCAAATCTATTAAAATAAATGACCAGAGTAGAATATGAGAAACAGGGCCCAATCTATGCAGGGGGTTCTGAAGACCCCAGAGTCATACTTTTAAAGCTGAATCTCTCTGTAGTCATTAAAACTAGATGAGATTTTGCCAGCATGTCCAATATATTTGTGTGATTGTGTACCTAAGGTTCTGTGTGTGTGTGTGTGTGCGCGCACGTTGTGGGTGAGGGGTTTGACGGGAAAAGATAAAGGGAGAGAGAATCTATGAGAGAAAAAATGTACATGAATATATTGACCTAAAATGTATCTCTGGCCAAGCCTGTGTGAACAAGTACAGATTTTAGACAACTAGATTTGAGTAAGATTTGAGTGCAAACAAGATGGAAATGAATCACTTATATTGACTGAAGAAACAGATACAATGATGCTTTCTTGTTTTCTCTGTTCCTTTAGTTGCAAGATTTTTTCTACAGGAGTGTAAGTAAACACTTTTTGTGCTTCCTCCTCAGTTTACAGCATACGTGGCTAAAATGTGAAACCTCAGATACACGCTATGCATGCACTCTCCAAATTGTCCTAAAGTTTATTATACCTAAGGCATAATAATTGGTGTAAATCTTTGCTTGTCCCTTTTTGTACCGCGAAGTAGTGCCTGCACAGTCATTGAGACTGCAGTGTCCCTATTATAAGGAGCTATCACTTCTTTTTTCAATGGAACAGATATTTGATGATGTGCTGAAAATATCTTTGTGAGCCTAAAAGATATTCAAACTGTGAAAAATATTTAAATAACAAAAGGTATATGGACAAGTGGATAAATAATCGGTTACTTGTCTGGGACTGCCCACAGGGTTTTGTTTTGTTTAAAAAGGAAAACTCTGACTCCGTTCTCCTGGATAATATTTCTGGTCATGACAGTTTTGAAATGTAGTCTATTTTTTAAACACTTTGCATGGAAAATGGCCATAGAGAGAGGAAGTTTACAGAAAGGAAAGAGAGAGAGAGAAAGAGAGAGAAAAATTGATAGATTAAATTTAAAACAAAAGCAAAGCAATGAAAAACCCAAAAGAAAATTTAAAATTTCCTTTTTTTCTTTTTTTTCCTAACAGAGAAGCTTTGTGAAAGTCAGTCCATTGGTGTCTATTTTTCTTTCCTTAAACATAACAGCAGCGGTGCAGTGACACTGGTGTGGTGCGTTCCGATTACCTGTGTGGTTTGCATAAATGATTTACGTGTCTCTCAATCAGTCTGCGTGGTGAAACTTTCTGGACGAGGAGCAGACTATGAAATGCACTATGAGTAAATCTTAAATTTAAGGCCCTGCTGGTCACTCAGTCACTGCGAGTAGAGAGCCACTCTGCTTTTCAACTTTCCATTATGATTTTAAAACATGTTTTAAAATTATTTTGGCTCACTCTATGTTGTGCTTCTCGATATTGTCCTGTCGAATGTGGTAGATTCTTTTCACAATTTACATTAATAACTCAAAGTGTAAAGTCAATAGAAAGCTTGAAACTAATTTTAATGGCAAAGGACAGTTATTATTAGAGATTCTCTATCTTCAAATTGTTGTTGTTGTTGTTGTTCATCTATTTAGCATTGCCAAAAATACTCTCTTCTGTTATATTTTATTGCAATATTATAATATCTATATTGTAAAATTATTTACCGAAATTTATGGTATCTCCCAATTAAGATATAAGATAGAAGTTATTTCAATCTATGAAGTAGGAAAAGTGATGTCTAGAAGCACAGTTAGTTGTTCACAATAACACAACTACTAACGTGAATACAAATTCATAGCAAGATTAATTTGATTCTAAACCTATACATCTTCCACTAGGGTTTAATAGGAAACCATTTCTCGTCACTGTTTTCTAACATACAGCATTCCCTAAAATTTTATGCTGCAACCAGAAGATTTAGACACAAGCATTAAACCATAGAGAAAGAGTATAAATATTCTTTAACATTTTAAATGATGTATCTCATAGGAGTTTACTTTATGTGGAAAAACAGAAACTAAAAACCAACCTGACTCTAGAAAATATATTTCTTTCCTCTCACCTAGCAACAATAAAACCATTTTCTTTAGGAACGATTTCACGTCAATTACCTTTTGGATATAGTAAGAATCAGATCTGATGCCTTAATTCATCCCCTCAATAGATATTTATGAGGTATCCATCTACTATGTACTCATCAATAGTTAATACCCTTTTTTTTTCTGAGACAGGAAACATAGAAGAGGAAGAGGATTATCAGAAAACAATGTATCAAAACATTTAGTTTTGAATATGTTAAGATGAGATGTTTGTAAAATGTCTGAGAAGATATATCAAGAATGAAATGGAATATACATTATTAATGCTGAAAGGAGAAGCTTGAGCCAAAGATTAAAATTGTGGAGTAATAATCAGTTGGATGGTAAATTAGGTCAATGAAACACATAAAAGTGACTGCAGAAGAAATAAAGAAAGAATAGAAAAGGAGGCTCATGACTGTTCAGAGAGTGTACCGTGTTTGTAGTGAGAACAGACAAAAAGTCGAGGAAACAGGTCAGCATGCGCTGACAGAAGAGAGAATATAATAGTATGTGAAGAAATATACTATATGACACTTTTGTCCTAATTCTTAATAATTTTAATTATAGAAGTTGATCTTGATTTGTGTTCATTACCTGAAATTATAATTTAAAAAATAACATATTTCTGATACTTTAACCATATCCTCACATACATCAAGTTCTTTAGCGCAATATTCTGAGGATTGACATCTAATTATAGAGAAATTAGAAAGTAACACTAATGTAAACATTTTCAGTAATCATTATTATCTCATGAGGGTAAGTATGACTATGCAGATACATTTGTGACAACTTATTTAAATATACTGTAGTAAATCTGCCTTATGTAATGAAGTATTGGTTAGTGAAATCTCCTGTGCTTTATAATTACCACAATTTCAAAAGGACTTACTATATAAATAGCTGAGCAATTTCTTTCAAATTACAGATAACATTACTCATTACATAGCATCACTGTATGCAGGATACAAGATGGCTTTTATTTTCCCCTTCTTAGATGTTCAGTTCAGTTAGAAGGATAAATAAAAACACCTGCCTGGAACATTTTATCCATTTGCATTTCAGCAGCTTCTTTTGTGATTTGAAGTTTTGTTTAACAAAAGGAAGTACAGAGGCAGGTGCACTGAGAAGAAAAATTATAAAGTAAAAAGAACTGAACAGAGAGAAAAGGTAAATATCTTAATGAAGAACCGAAATAGAATAGAAAACATGGAAAGGAATAAGAAATTTACTGTAAAGCCAACAATTTGAAAGACTTTTTACCCTTAACATGGTATACAAGTTATTCAGTTTATTTGGAAATTATGCCATAGCAATTTAAAAATCAAGTTTATCAATAATTTAGAATTTATTTATTCTATTGAAGTGAATTAATAAAATACTTTATTGTATGCATAAAACCAATTGCCAATGATAATCGTGCTTTGAATCAGGGTAACTGAGACTTTCTGTAGGAGCCATCTTAGAGAACAATGTTGTTATTTTAAGTCACCATACCCATCTGCTCTATTTCATGCAGTCTTTCTTCTCTCTCTGGAAAGACTCCTGTTACTGCACTTTCTCCGCCATGTCTTTCCAGATTCATTAGAGACAGTGACTGACAGACCCCTTCATTCTATCTAGCTGGACCATGGGACAATGCTTTCCTGCTTAAACTTTATTCTGGAACAATTTTGTTAATCTCTGTAAAGCTTAAAATTGACAGATATTCAAAATAAAATATTTCTAGGGTATTTCATCTGTATGGATTAAAAAGGAAAAAGCAAATTGCATAAAGCAAAATAAGTGGTGTAAAGAGAAATTGCACTGGACACCTGTGAAAAAACAGCAAGACAGGTTATTTGAGCTACTGCTGTGGGGGAGAGACACTTTGGTACAGAAGAGCACAACACTGAATACCACAGGGATAGTGGGGGATGTGTACAGAATGACAGCATGAAAGCATCAGTGGATGGAAAATTACTAAGAGGAACTTGATTAGATGCAAGTGTGAGGGGCAGAAAAAACAATCAAAGGTGGCAGGGATTCTCCTAAAGGATAACCCCTGAAACAAGACTCAGCAGGCTGAGGACAACGGCTAGAACAAAAGAGGGGTCAGAGGAGATTGACTGAAGTTTGGTTAAGGAGGAAGTCCTTGTCAGTGGGGAAAAAATCCTTTACACATATACAAAAGGAATAGGATAGTAAGGTCAAACTATTTTATCCATTACTTTTTGTTCACTGTCATTAAGGAGTTTGTTATGTGGTCTCATGATTGTATAAGATTTTAAATCTGGCACTTCCCATATAAGTCATTCAAGTCTTTAATGTGAATGTTCCAAGTCTTCTCCAAATTGAACAGACTGCTTTAATAGATTAATTCAACTACATAAATTTAAATTAGATTTTGAAAGGTTCCCTGCTGTCCTAGAAATTTTAGTTTTCTCTTTGGAATCAACGAGTCATTAATTGGTCCCTCGAAGTCACTAAAACAAACATGTTACCCCTAACACTCTCCTCCGATCCAAGCTCTCTCCCACCACCAACACCCATCACTGTTACTTAAATGTAATAATGATTCTAGAAAAGGTAAGAAGGGATCAATTTACAAAGTGAATATTTGCTTGATCCTCTCTTTCCTTGTCCTTACTGTTCTAGTATGAGTTTTTCTCCTGCCTCTTAACCATTTGACACCAGTCAGAGCCAACCATGTGACTCTGAAATCTGGTAATCAAGGGACAACCCAAACTTTGGTAAGCTAATGCTTGCAGTTTCCTTAAATCATTTCCCTAGTCTGTGTAAGCTATGCTATATTTGACCGAGGTTCAATCAAAGGCTGAAAGCTTTCAGTCTACATATACACTTCCTTGGTAAACAGGCAGCTGAGGAAATATATAAAGTTATTGTTACTTAGCTTCTATCTAATTAAAAGTCCTCAGTTTATGCAGAAATGATTGGAGAGCATGAATTAACGGATACGAAAAACAATTATCATACGTGTCAGTACATTTCATTGTTGAATTATGTGGTTTCCGTTCTTTCAACATGGATGTATTGAACATCATTGTGTGTTAGGCTTTCTGCCTTGAGCTACGATGGCACTGGTGAACAAAATGTATTGTAACCATGAAATAGCTCATAGGCTTATGGCACCATTATCAGTTAACATGTTTGCTTCTAGGTGCTGTTAGGGAAGAGGGACAGCACACTAC
Organism: Colobus angolensis palliatus; assembly: GCF_000951035.1. Lineage (NCBI taxonomy): Eukaryota > Metazoa > Chordata > Mammalia > Primates > Cercopithecidae > Colobus > Colobus angolensis. The sequence goes on from NW_012121043.1 coordinate 576,388, forward strand.
CACAGGTTTCACAAAGTGTGTGTGTGTGTGTGTGTGTGTGTGTGTGTGTATGTATTTGAGAGTTGGTATGAGGGCAGTGCAGGCAGATGGAATACAGACTATATGCAAGAGTTGTAATGCAAACTACACATTATTTAGTACTTTGGAAAGTGTCAAGATTAAACTGAGCTAGTATGAATGGGATTTATCTAATCAGTGTGTTTTCTCATTTGACATCTGGAATTCTGGCCAATTATTGCAGACATGTACACTTTTCCTTTGCTTCACATCTAAATAATTTCTGTCCGTAAAAGTAAATTGAAATTCTACCTTTTTATACATTTTAATTGAAAAATCTTGGATTAATTTTCCTCAAAGTTCAGCATACATGAAAATTGTCTGTCAGACTTATGAAAGCACAGATTTTATACTAATAATTCTCACAGATCTGGAGATTATTGAGCCCAATCTCCAGAGTCTTTGATTGAGTGGACTGGGACCAAGAACATATATTTCTAAGAGCTTCTGTTTTATATTGCTGTTTCTGGTCCAGGGAACCTACTTCAAACAATATTGTCTTAGAAAATCACCTCCCAAATATCCCTGAAGATACAAATAACTTGCAGATTTCTTGTAACACATAGCTTCTAAAGCTTTAAACTAAACCCAGTAAATCAGAAGATCTTCATAATTTTGTTGATACTTATTAACTGTATGTTTAACAGCTATAGTTGTAGGATACTTTTCCAAAATCCTACAATTTATTTCCTTGTACTGTTCTTTGACCTTACTTTATTCTCTTGTCTCACATGCCACCACCATGTCCCTCTACCTCACTTTCTGCTTCTCCTCCAATTTTGCTGAGATACTTCTCATCCTCTCCTAAATGTCAGGAATAAATAAATGTCAGGAATGTAAGAATGAACAGCTTTAGTCTCAATGATTTTTCCTTAAATGACCTCATCCATCCTATGGTTTACAATGTTATTAGTTTACTGATGACTCCAGTCCTAACTCTTCCCATGAGTCCGTACTTCTGGATTAACAATGCACAATTTATTATTCAGATATTGATTTTAGAGCTATGGATATTTTCCCCATTTTTCCAAAAACACCAGTACTTGTAATAAAAAATAGTAAAATGAATACTGTCTGATCACTATAGTGAAAAGATTCAACAATTGTTATTATTTCCCATAGTTGTTTTGCTTCTCTGTTTTCCCGAACTATTCAACATTAAGTTAGACAAATCATGACAGTTCACCCCTAAATATCTCAGTGTGCTCCCTCTATGACTGGAAGTATTCTCCTGTGCACCTACCGTGTCGGTTTCACACCTAAAATCATTTAAAATAATTATACAATATTGTGTAATATCCATTTCATATTCACAATGTAGCGACTATTCCACCCATAGAGTCTTTATAGTGTGAATTTCCCTTAGCCGGCCTTCATGAGTAACATTTTTTGTATTGTCTCTGTAGTCTGTTTTAATCTAGAACATTTCCATTCCTTGTATTTTAAATTACACTGACATTTTAAGAATCTGAGCCAATTGTCTTGTAGAATACCATACCCTTTGAAGTTCTCTGAAGTTTTTTCTCATACTATTTCTCAAATTAGTCTTGGCAAGGGCATTTTCAAACTGTTTTAAACTTCATATTAATCAGAAAGCACATAATGTCAGTATGCCCCATGGCTGGTAATTCTGAGTTTAGTCATTTCATTAAATGGTAACCACCAGTCTTCCAATATAACAGTACATTTTTTCACTTTGTAATTAGTGAGTAATGTACATGGAAATAATTTGACACCATCTAAATATCTTGTTTTCCTGTTGTCTTTTACTCATATTTTAGTATTCATCGATACTCCCTGTTTGAATCAACTCAACACTGGAGGTTTCAAAATGCTCATTTTATTATTGTATTAGAAATATACAGTAAATAATAAAAGATACTATGGGTACTCTTCATGTAGATGCAATCTCTGTGTGTTCATTTGCCCCAAGAATTTTCTAATCTGATCTATTCACACTACAACATAATACATGCAGCACTTTTCTAATCTGATCTACTCACACTACTACATAATATAGACAGGATTTCAACACAAATTCTTCAGAAGTCATTCTCCTGAAATGTATCTCACTATAAATTCCAATCCAGGGCCTATTCAAAGACCTTGAATGTATAATAGATTTGACAGTGTTTATCATATCCTCTTCTTAAAAATTCACTTCCTTGAACTATCATAGAACAGTTAGACTTTTGACACATTAATGCACTGTGCTATGTATGATTTCACTTTTTTGTGTCTGCTATGTATGATTTCATTTTTCTCCACACTTACCCAATAATTATCGTTACAATCCACATGTTATAGATGAGGAAATGGAGGCTTGAGGGAAATGGTAACTTAAGTCAAGCAGCTATTAAATAAATGCAATCAGAATTCAATATGAAATCAGTCTCACTCTGGAGACTGCATTTATTGTTATTGCACTTTACTGCTCTGCTTGGTTTCTCTACTCTGATATCCCACAAATAAGTCTATATAATGATGTGACAATTGAACCATCCCCCAAACTGAAATATTCCCAAAATGTATTTGGCAAAATGTACTAAAATTATGAAAATTATACAAAATTTTCCATCTCCCTCTCCTTCCCCAAACGGTAAGCCCTAGCAACCCCCTACTCGGCCTATTTGTCTCGTGCTCTGTTCTCCTACTACCGTTTTTGTTTATTTTTCTAACCTCTTGCCCCTGTCCATGCATACCCATTATTCTTCCTGTTCCATCTTTTTACATTATTTGGTGCACTTTTGACTTTGCATGAGATTAATATTTCAAAATACTTATCATTTTAAAATCTTCCTTTAAATCTGCTTCAGTGTGTAAGCTCAAACATCTCTATTTTCTGAGAAATTTGTAAGATAAAAAGTGTTTTAGAATTTGGAGACTGTGAAATAAGTCCTCCCATTGCCTTTGTGAGCCTTGTTGTGAAAATAAATATCAAAATATATGTATAATAATAAAGGGAAATATGAAAATGAAAAATCCATTAATTAGCATTCTTTTATAAGAATAAATTTTATGGTCTGAGATTGTTTTCAAGGCAACCATATGGAAACTTCTAAAGCAGTTTTATATAAGCATATTCTTCAATCCTATATCTTTATTAGGTCAGAAGTATATGTAAATTGGGACCTATATAACTTTCTATTTTATTCACCATTCTTTCTCTGCTCCCTGCTATTCTCCTGACAAAAAGAAACACTGTAGCACATCCAACTACTTTCAATTCATAGAAAGTTTTCTATAGCTACTCTATTCTTACTTGTAAATCAAGAGGCATCTCAATATTGCCTCTTTGAAGCCATTTCTAAGAAAAGTCTTAATCCCTCAGTTTATGCCATACATATAATGAAGGATCTGCTTTCCAAAATTTAATTTGAGGACTCTGAAGTAAAGAACTATGTGAGACTTTGTCTCTGGTTCTGGTTCTTGGAAGATAACTTCCAAATCCTGAGTATTTTCAATGTGATGGGAGTGTCTTTATTATTCATAATGGGCCTCTGGAATTCTATCACCCCTGCTGGTAACTCCTGGTGAAGTCCCAGGTAGTTTATTCTAAACAGGTGACTCAGGATGGGGCAGGTCATGCCCTCCCCCCCCAAAAAAAACCATAATAGAATAGGTTTGGAGCATTCAGCCATGTGATATTAGTTCAACCTAAGGTGAGACAGGAGGCCAGACATTGAGTTTAACCCTGTGGGTGATAATTCAATCAATCATCCCTATGTAATGAAATTCCTATAAGAATTCTGGTCACGGAAGCTTAAATGAGCATCCTCAGTTAATAATACATTGTGTATTGTCATACACACCCATGTACTATAAGGGTGATACCTCTCAATCTTGTGGAGGACAATCTTGCAAGACTGTGCCTTTAACCTTGGGTTTGGTGAACTATTGCAGGAAGAAACTAGATCAGATTGAAAAAAAATGCTGATTTTTGGACCCATAGCAGGTATGCTAAAGCAGTATTTCTTGAATATGAAGCAGAAATCTGTATATTAACCATGGTTTTCCTCTAAGATTTTTAAAACATAGCCCCAGTTAATTTTCAAGTACTTAAAATATAATATTGAAGATATTTTGTTAAATATCTGTAAATGGAACATCAGCCACTAAAGAGTAGATAATACATTTTGTACATATCTACATCCAAATTATCTAGTAGAGCTACATAATCTGGGCTTCAGGAATATGTGTTTATGTGATTTATATTTTTATTTATCTGTCATTTCTGTGTAATGTGATTATTAGCCAATTTGCATGTGTACATTATGTTATAATTACTTTTCTTTCAAATACCTAGGATATTTATTAAACAATTAATTATTAACATGTCATACTATTGCATAACTCTGCATCTATTGTAGTAGTGTTTGATTTAAATGATAGATACTAAAAAAACTACAGTCTGAATTTTGATTCGTCTCAACACAAACATAAATAGTACTCTGGAAACAAAGTTTCTCGGCTACACATAAATACTTTTAGAACTCTGACATTTCATCTTGTGTAAACATTTCACAAATCCTTCACCTGATCCTTTAGATCGCTCTGCAGCAATTGTTCTTAGTGACAGTTCTTTCAGTAGTCTTCTGTGCTTCCACAACTTTGATTGCATGTCAGGAATTTCAATCTGGTGAAAAGTTTTTTTTCAAGATGATGGCCTGGAGTCCAGGACAATAAAATCCATCAGCAATCACTTCCATGATGACTGACAAAATTGATTGTCTATCAACACCATCATAGTACTCATCAGAAATAGAATCTACAGTCAGGCTAGCATCTGTCTCTGTACAGATTTCAGTTGATTTTTTTTCTTTTTAGTATTTTGCCTATTTATATGAACTATTGTCAGTATCATCATTCTGTATCTTTCTAATGCATATTTGAGAAACAACTTACACTTTATTCTCGCTAATTATAACTCATGTCGAGTAGGTAAGTATTTCATGTATGGTGCTGACTAAAATAATTAGGACCATATTTCTATAAATATTTTATGTCTTCTGCATATGCCTATCAGATGCATAGCACTTGGCTCATTTTTACTGGGTGCAAAAAAAATCTTTTTCAAAATACAATTTATTTTTGTGTTGTTGTTTTTTGGTCAAGAATATTGGTATTTAATGTGATTATATGTGATAAATTAAGACTGAAGCTACATTTTTTGCAGTTAGCATATTTTTTTCAAATTTAATTTCTCAACACTTTCCAAGGTTACTTAATTAATTTGAGAACTTTATAGCTAAATTATACCTCCTTCCTCTGAAGTTTTGAATTTATTCTACATCAAAAAAGTACCATGGCCTGAATTTGACATTTCTCTTGCATTTCACTTGGTGAAAAAAGACATCTCCTTCTCATTGTAAACTATTCTCAAATAATATTTATTATTCAACCTTTTTTTTTAAGGAAAGTGGTCTTTTATCTTCAAGGCAGTGAGCAGAATACATTTGTTTGCATTTATTTCCTTCTTTTGAAGAAGGCCTTGATGCTAATGATTTTTCACCTGTGAGTCAGCATATTATTCACATAAGAAGCAAGTCTGGGTATTGTTCATGGGAATTATAAATATGCCAATTAATTTTTGCATAAAAGATGCATAAAATTGTGTTTCAAACCTATTCCTTGTGTGGTATTTTGTGGGAGTTTAAAATTCATGCTGCCATTCAGGTTATACAGTATATGAAAATAAAGCTTGAAAGATGACATCACTGAGAGTCAACTTACTAAAGAATGTGACCTTGTAGAGACAAAATAGAAGTCCTATATTGTGGAATAATATTTTCTTCAGTAACATCAACTAATAATGGAATCTGTGGTCAGACTAAAAAATTAAACCACTGGAAAGCCATTTATCACACTCAGTAAGACCCAGAGTTAGTATACAAACTAACAGCTAGTGTCAAATTCAGATGTTCATTTATGTATTGCATGCCTCGTGTCTCTTACTGAAGAACAAGACTAATGTCAATTTGAGGGTTCTTACTGCCCCAGGCAATATGAAAAATGTCTCCTCCTCCTAGCAAGTAATCATTCACATAATAAACAGCCACAAAACACTTTACTCTTCTAATATTTTGCTGCCCTAGGCAACCAGCTGCTCTACCTATATGGCACAGCCAGTCATAACTGTAGTGCATGTGCAGTTACAGTAGCTTAATGTAACAGTAATAAAGACATGGAATATATTCTGACTCACAGCCTTGAAGAATTGCCAAGTTCAGGCCTAGATTGTCATTATTTGAATTTTGACTATGTAACTATTGAAAATGTCTTCATAAGGGAAATAGATTGTAGTATTCACTGTATTTGTTTGATGTATCATACAATCAGGTTTTAGATTTTTCTCATAGTTTGAGAATTAATACTTGGCTAACTCACACAAACTGTCCTTTATTAACAAAAATAATTATTAGCTGATTCTGGTTTTAAGGCAATACTTATTTGTCAATTATGAATAATTTATGAATATTTCCCTGTATTATGAATGATAGTATTTTTGAATTATAAGACAGAGATAAGTAAAGTTATAATCCATGAATTTAAGTAAGAACAAACCTTAGACGATTGAAATCAGATTATAAGTCAGTTGATGTAAGATAAAAAACATATTATTACATTTCTATTATATACGTATGCTAGCTAATGTCGTGTAATTTATTTTGATATGTATTTTCATTGTCCTCTCACTAGATTGTAAGTGCTTTCAAGCCATACCCATGCTTTACATCACGTATGCTTGAGTTAAACAAAGCATGAAGTATCTAACTGATGTGGATAATGACATTGTTGATAATGGTGATTGCTGATGGTGCCTGATTCTATGCTTCAAATGTCTCTGAGTTCTCCTGGTATCAACCAGAGATACTCTGCTTGGGAAATGCTTCCGTTGTCAGATTAGGACTATCCTGATAATGTTCTCCTCTTATGGTAACTAATTAGTAACCTTAATTTCATTGTCAATTATCCATTTGAACATGAACTGTAGCATGATCCAAAGGAGTAACAATGCACTGTATTTAAAGTATTGGGATTAGAAAGTGAAGTCTTAGGGTAAGAATGGGAAGTTTAAATTCTGATGATCAACATGTTTAAAGCAAGAGAAATGTAAAGAAGGCTGAGAAGTAATGCTCAGGCTTTGATATGCAAATCATATACATTTTTTAACTTAATCATCACTCTAGACCCGTCTCTAACTTTTGTGGGAGCCAGAGCAAGTGTAGTAATGGAGGCCCACATTGAATATATGCAAATATTTAAAAGAAATGTATCAAGCCAAAACACTCTTAAATAAAATATATTCTATCTCCTTACCCTGACAAAACCAAACAAACAGGTAAAAAATAGATAAACAACTTTTATAGCAATCTGGAAGACCTAGTTAAAAAGTAGAGTTCAGAGGATCCATGAACTTTCAAACCAGAACATGGTGACAGAAAGATAACTAAACTCCATTGCCTTTCTCCCTTTTTCTTTCCATGGATGTGTCCCATATCATAAAGTAGCTCACATGCCTGTGCTGACAACCCTTAGCACACATGCAATCTGTGTCCATATCTTCTGGAAATATCCTCCTCTTGGTGACACAAAAGTCTGGGTTATGTACACTGAAAGAATGGTTTACCTTTATCAAAGGGAAGACTGGAAAAGAGGTCCACGCAGTCCTAGTAAGTGGGATTGGGGGTTATAGTCACTCAAACGTGGTCTAGAAGCAGCCATGTGGCTACAGGGTAAACATCATGTGTCCCCAGGGTCCACACTCTCCAGGACCTGTGCCCCTCTTGTACAGGTATATGGGTCATATTGCATCACTACAGACGTGTGAAAGATTCACATCCCTGTTGAATAGATGAGTAGAATATCTGAAAAAATAAGAATATTGCTTAGAGTCACACAAACAGTAATATCAAAGTCAATTTAAATCCAAGTCTGTTTTAATACGAAGCACTTTTAAGTATACTTAAGTGTTTTAATTCAAAGCACTTTTAAGAATATATTTAAGGTGAAAATCAACAAGAAAACCAGTGTATAGGAAGTTAATAGATTATTAGTTAAAAATGCCATAAATTGTATTAATAATGTTTTCTGCATGTTGATTTAACACACAACAGGAAAATTTCATGTAATAGTAGTAAAAATTCAAATAAGGGCCCAAGGAGAAGCAAATAGTCTTTATAAGAACTATCTTAAATCACAAACTGACAGTGAAATGAGAACTATTAACAATATATTTATGTTTTCCACTACATCACTACTCACTGGAAAAATGAAAATCTGTGATCATCAGTAGCATAATGCATCATTAAAAAGGACAGGTCTTTGACATTTATAATTGATGAGTAGTTAAGTTTCAGCAAGTTTTATCTTAAAGCAGCAAAAGGATAACTAATCAATTTTAAGTAATAATAGTAAGTAATCAATTTTTTCTTTTTCTTTTTTTTTTTTTTGAGATGGAGTCTCGCTCGGTTGCCCGGGCTGGAGTGCAGTGGCCGGATCTCAACTCACTGCAAGCTCCGCCTCCCAGGTTTACGCCATTCTCCTGCCTCAGCCTCCCGAGTAGCTGGGACTACAGGTGCCCGCCACCTCGCCCGGCTAGTTTTTTTTGTATTGTTTAGTAGAGACGGGGTTTCACCATGTTAGCCAGGATGGTCTCGATCTCCTGACCTCGTGATACACCCGTCTCGGCCTCCCAAAGTGCTGGGAAAGTAATCAATTTTAATCTCAATTTTGATTGAAATAATTAAGTGAATAAAAAATAATAATTAAGTGAAAAAACATAAAGTGAAATAAAAAATAATTATGTGAAATAATTAAGTGAATAAAAAATTTAAGGCAGGCTTATATGAAAAAATTTGCAGGTATGATACTTGTCCAGCATGTTCTGTGGTTTATTCATCAAAGGTATTTTTGCACACTAAAATTTAAGATTACATTTAAAAAATATTGTCTGTTTTGGGCTAAATTGTGGACCCCAAATTACATATGTTGAAGCCTTGGTGAATACTTTTGGGTGTCAACTTGACTGGATAATGGAACACCAGAAGAACGAGTAAAGCATTATTTTGTGGTGTTTCTGTGAGGATGTTTCCAGATAGGATTGGTGGACTAAGTGGAGAAGATCCAGCTTCAGTGTGGACAGGCACTATCCAATTGGTTGTGGGCCTAGATAGAACAGAAAAAGAGAAAAAAAATATTTCCCCCCTTTCTTCTCTGAACTGGGACACACTGTTTTCTTCCTGCATTTAAACATCAGAACTTCAAGTTTTTTAGCATTAGGACTCTAGGGCTATAACAGCAGCCCCAGGGTCCTCAGACCTCCTGCCTTGTACTGAGACGTACACCATCAGGCTTTCCAGTTCTGCACCTTTAGGACTTGACCTAGCCACACTATTAGCATCCGAGGATCTCCAACTTGCAGACAGTCTGTCATGGGACTTCTTGGCCTCCATAATCACGTGAGTCAGTTCCCCTAATATCAAGCCCCTCTCATCTGTCTATGTATCTATCTATGTATCTACCTTTGTATCTATCTAGGTGTGTATGTATGTATGTATGTATGTATGTATGTATGTATGTATGTATCTATCTATCTATCTATCTATCTATCTATCTATCTATCTATCTATCTACCTACCTACCTATCCATCCAATTGGTTTTGTCTCTTTGGAAAACCCTGACTAACACAAAGCTCTAACCCCAATATTTTTATATCTGAAGATAGGGCCTTTAGGGGTGTAATAAAGGTAAAATGAGGTTCTAAGGGTGTGGCCATAATCTGATAGAATTGCTGTCCCTATAAGAAGAGGAAGAGACGTCAGAGCTTCCTTTCTGTCTGTGGCATGCAAAGAGAAAAGACTCTGTAATGACACAGCAAGAAGGCACTGTCTGCAAGCTAAACAGGAGGCCTCACCAGAAACCAACCTTGATAACATATTGATCTTGGATTTTCAGTTTCCAGAACTGTGAGAAAATAAATTTCTGTTGTTTAAGCCACTTGAATTTGAAAATATTTAATAAATTTGTACAGAAAAATCTGTGTATTTTATTATATTCGATGATATAGTTTCATCAGAAAATAACAAGTTTATAAATCAATATTTGTAAATTATTGTGAATTTTTAATAAGAATATACTTTCCCAAAATTGGCACACTGTGTCTCAAAAGAATGAAAGGAAACTCAACTAAGGGAATTCACTGCTGCTTGTGAATTATTTTCTGAATATGGTAACCTTCATGATGTCAAGCATACTTTGAGACAGTAATTTTTAGAAAGGTGTTCTGAAGTTAGAAAAAAAATTCTAAACATGTGTGCCTCATAGAATCATGGAATTCAGAGGCATTACCCATCTGCTCGATTGCTATGTGTTTCATTGTTCTGAGGCATCGTTTCTATATATGCTTGAATCTTAGTCAGAAAATTAGGTGTGAAGGAAAGATCTTGTCTTTACTTCCTACACATGACTCTACGGCAATTTTGGCTTTGAACTCTTTTTACGCCACTTTTAGGGAAATTAGGCCTCAAACTGTACACCCATGGTTCCTCCCAAGTTTTTTGGTCTTTGACCTTGTTGGATTAACGGGATCCTCTGATCATTACCTGAGTTCTTTCAATAATACTGTCTCCATATTTTGTGCCAGGCTTGGGTCGCAGGAATGTTTGTAGCTGCTTCACCATTGCTGATGCATAGCAGAGTATTTCTGAGTCCTATCCCATTGTCTTGGTATTGCTTGAGAATAGGGTCCAGGGTCGCCAACTATAGGATACAAGGATCATTTGTCCTATTCCAGCAAAATCTCTCTCATGAAATCTTAATCTTAACCCACCACTGACATCCAGATTAGACTCTTTCCCTCTTAGGATTTGTTGTTATTGGTGTGTTTAACATTTCAGAAGAAAAAAACCCAAATTAGGTAACTTTACTCCATTGAGGTCATATGACACAAGAAGTAAAGCAACTGATTTCTTGAGTATATAGAACCTGAGTAGAAAACAAAACAAAACAAAAATCATAAATTGAAAATAAACATAGCTCATTAATAAACTTCTTTTAATTTAAAATATAAATATATGGTGTTCAAAATCATAGTTTTTGTTGTTAATATTATTTTCCCTTGCATTTTTATTCAAAGTTGAGAAAAGTTTCTTATCTTTATGTACAATTTCCTCACAATTTTAGGCATAATTGTGACTTCCTACTGTTACTGGTTGTGTGTGTAGAAGGAAGTATATGAAGAATATTTTCCTTTGTACTTCTAATTTTTCAGTTTGGGAATTTGCTTATCTATCTTAGGTAGAAAAATATTTTTTAAAATGGCTACATATCACACATTGAACCACTGCATTTTTAATTTTAGCCCCAAAGAATAATATTGGTCATAATTAAATAGTTTAACATGATTTCTAGAGAATACTTGGTGCTTCTGTCAAAAGATTTAGGCTTCATTCTTCCAGATAAAATGTCTCGTCATGTACTCAGTCTGGCTGAAACCAATACTTCATGGTTTGTGGTGTCCAATCTGGGAGAGAGAGTGATATTCTATAGCTGGTAGCCAGCATTTCTGATTTTAAAGTAACAAATTATTCAAATTTCATAGTAAACTCACTAAAATGTTCAGAAAATTGATTTTTAATATGTATTTTGGGGCAATTCAAATTTTGACTTTTCTAGAAATATGTTATTTTTTGAGGGTATAATGAGAGATATAAGATAAATATTTTAAAAATCTGACTCAAAACCCCAGCTCATTAACATTTGTAAGTTTTCACTATATATGAGCATGAATTAACAAATTTCAATGACATTCATATTTCTATTTAAGAAAAATGCTTTAATAGGTATGATGATTTGTGGGTATTAAGATGATATGTGGTTATGGTAAAGTCACACCCACTTTTTCCATTGTGTGATCCACCCTTCTTTAAAGACATTTTAGAATCAAGAAGTTAAACTTACAAAGTTGGGCAATTTCAATCATTGTGTTAAAGAAAAAATAGAGGGGATCGAGGGGTTATATTTTTATAAAGTTTGAAAACAACATAAAAAAGCAATGTAGATGTTATTATTTACTTAAACATTTAATTTTTAAATCAGATGGTATGGGAAATAGACCATGGATGCATAGCTCTAAATTTTGAATTGTCATTTTGAAGTTTTTTGATTACTTATTCTACATCTCCAAAATATTCCTACAATTCGTCGGCTTACTCCTTATCATGACTATCCAACCTGACTTTATAACTGATTTCTGGTTTTTCTGTTTGTTCTTTTCCCTCATTTTTCAGAAATGAAATATCAAAACATCTAAATACATGAGTTGTTCTCACCAACCAATTTGCAAAATATAATTGTCCAAACCAACAGGGTAAAACATTTCACTGTTAAAAAGTTTTTAAATATTTGTACACTTCCTCATGTTTCTTCAAAGTTATTTTTGCCTACTTTTAGTCATGATTATATGAGGACTTTAGTATGTAAATTTATTTATATTTATATATAGATTAAAGAGTAACAATGAATAAATTTAAGCAATTTATATATTTAAGTGTTGGCATATTATCAGCAAACAATGCGATTACCTATTTTTAAACTGTCACAGAACAAACATACAGAAATATCTTTAAAATAGATGAATAGCCTAATTAATTATTGTTAATTGAATTCCCGTACAACTGTTACTCAGGTCAAGAAATAGAATATTGCATTATAATTTGGCTTTTGAAATGTACTAATCAAAATTATTGTATAAAAATACATGTATTTCAGAGCACAACTATTATAATGCTTAAATTTCTCTTCTAAGAACCTTTGAAATATTTCAGCTAATATATTCTTCAAAGAAAGAGCTTTCACAAGTCCTTATTCTCTCTGTAGAAAACCTGAAAATTTGATTTAAATAATTTTAAAACAGTCTTGCTTTGTCTGTTAAAAACATCTAGGCACCCATCGTAGAGAATGTTAGTCCTATTACCAGAATAACCATTTATTGTAATATTAGCAGGTTACAAATCAATGATGCCTCACATTAGCTTTTCATTGTGATGAGAAGTTATTCATGAATAGCTGCTAAAGTGCCAAGCTAATAATAAGTGATCCCTCTTCCTCCAAAATAATAGAAAAATTAAAGATTAAAAAGGAAACAAAAGAAATGTATCTATTATTGAACACAGAAAATTCCGGAATTGATGAGCTTGATGATTTGTCCTATGAATATGTACATAAGCTGATGAATACCATGTCTTGTCATTTGTTGTTCAATTAAAAGAGCATATCTGAAGTTCAAGTATCAAGGAAATATATTTTGAATGGCAGTTGTTCATGCTTTGTCATTTAACACTTAGCTATCATTGGTGTCAGACTCACTTCACTAGTCTCTTTGCTAAGAAAATAGTTTCATCAATCCTTGCCCTTGCTGTGTAATATTCAATATTTGAAATATAACACACTATCCTCATCATTCTACAGATGTTTCTGCATGTAAGTCCCCTTCTATTTTTCATCAGTGTTTTATTTAAATTGAAAACAAGTAAGTCGGCCGGGTGCGGTGGCTCACGCCTGTAATCCCAGCACTTTGGGAGGCCAAGGCAGGCGGATAACGAGGTCAGGAGATCCAGACCATCCTGGTTAACAGGGTGAAATCCCGTCTCTACTAAAAATACAAAAAATTAGCCGGGCCAGGTGGCGGCGCCTGTAGTCCCAGCTACTCGGGAGGCTGAGGCAGGAGAATGGCGGGAATCCCGGGGGGCTGAGCTTGCAGTGAGCCAAGATGGCGCCGCTCACTCCAGCGTGGGTGACAGAGCCAGACTCCATCTCAAAAAAACAAAAACAAAAAAAAGTAAGTATTTCTCAGGATCATATACTGCTGGGTTGCTCTTTTGTTTATTGTTCAAAGTGGGCATTTTAACTTTTTTTATTCTTCTACTCCTAATATCTGCCTTACCATTTCCATGTAGCTTGTTCCTCCATTTTGATTTATTTCCTTTACTTTGTAAAGATCCAGACGATGGGTATAATTTGATTTTTCATCTTTATCTGCTGATTATTTATTACATTGTTAAAATATTCATAGAAAGAACAATAGAAGGAATGAAGGAAAATAAATTCAATGATAAATAAATGTGGCATTCTAGGGATATATGGATGGCTAGACAATTGACACTAATTCTTAACTGTCAACAATAAATACCTAATTTAGGCAATAATCAACACAAGTTACCGTGTCCATTAGAATTAAAATCACACATTTTGATTTTAATAAGAAAATTCAATTTTTTGAGTGAATAAGGAGCTAAAAGTGGTAGTGAGAGAAACTATTTATGGGTTAAAGGGTGATAAACATGTAAAATCTATTACAGTTTTCACCTCTGAAAATTCTGTTCACCTCCAATTCATTTTCTTACTGCTGCCAAACGATCCTTATGGAAAGCAAAACCAACACTACTAATTTGGCGTAATAAAGCTGCTTCCAAGTGGTTGACTGATCTCCCTGGAAAGCAGGGTTATGTGAGATTGTTAGTGATGGGTGTTTATCAGTGAGTGTAGTGGGATTGTTCTCAGTAAACTAAACCATCTGTGACAGACTGGATTAAGAAAATGTGGCACATATACACCATGGAATACTATGCAGCCATAAAAAAGGATGAGTTTGCGTCCTTTGTAGGGACATGGATGCAGCTGGAAACCATCATTCTTAGCAAACTATCACAAGAAGAGAAAACCAAACACCGCATGTTCTCACTCATAGGTGGGAACTGAACAATGAGATCACTTGGACTCGGAAAGGGGAACATCACACACTGGGGCCTATCATGGGGAGGGGGGAGGGGCGAGGGATTGCATTGGGGAGTTATACCTGATATAAATGATGAATTGATGGGTGCTGACGAGTTGATGGGTGCAGCACACCAACATGGCACAAGTATACATATGTAACAAACCTGCACATTATGCACATGTACCCTAGAACTTAAAGTATAATAAAAAAAAAAAAAAAAGAACATATTACTGAGCCCATGTGCCTCCTCCCTGCGGTTTTTCCTCACTGGACAAGGACGAGGTGGTTAGGAAAATGTTGGATTGAAGTCCACAGAGTAGGTCATCTGGTTCACCGGCTTTTCTAGATTTTCTACTGCTGAGGTAACTTTTTTCTTGACCATTGACCTAATACTGACCAAATATACTGGGACATATAAAATCACATTTTTTTTAAAACCTTTTTGCAGCCTAATCACATGTTACCTAATATTCAACAAATACATTGGGGTACTATATATTTACACTTTTTAAAGAAAATTTGCAGCCTAACCACAGGTTTTCCCAATAAATTTTCATAATTGTCTTCCAAATTCTCTCGTTATCCAGCCATGCAATTATCCAGTGTCCTTGAATAAGTATAGATATAAATCTTCAGGTAAAATGGACAAACATCTACCCATGAAGTAAGTTTTTCTTTAATGTTATCCTTAAGGCCACCGTAGTATAAGGTTACAGCCGTCTTCTTTGGTGCCGTCACTAGATCATGCAAAGGCATTTACAGGATGGGTTCAAATCATCTTCTGTCATTTGGTTGTAGTCAGTTCCCTTTGAAGCTATAGTTTCAGGTAGAGAAAGAAAAAGCCAGGTATCATAGCAGGAAGAGGTATCATGGGCATTTGCAATACTTACTGATTCATGGCCACACATTTACTCTCCTAATCTCCAGTTACTAGCTAAAAGTTGCTTCTCAAAGGTAGAATAATTACCTGCAGAAAATGGCATAGCTTTGTTCCAAATTCCTAGATGTCTGTAGAGTACCTACAGCTAGAAGAGAAAGCATTGACCTGTATGAGCCAATGTCAGTTCAGTATGATGATTCAGTTCTTCCAGATGTATTAGTTTTGTGCTGTTGATACAAACAATACAAATTGATTTATTATCTTATAGACTTATAAGGTAAAAATCTGACATAGGTCTCACTTGGCTAAAGCCGTGATGTAAGTAGAGCTGTATTCCTTTCTGAATGCTTGAGAAGAAGAATCTGCTACCTTGACTTTTTCAGATTCTGGAAACTACCATATTTGTTGACTTGGGCCCCTTCTTCTGTCTTCAAAGCCACCAACGGCTGGTTGAGTTCTTTTAATACCAGATTTTTAAAAAATGCTTTTTCTTTTGTCAAATCGCTCTCTGAAGAAAATAATCTATACTTTAAAGAGGGATGTGATTAAACTGGACCCACTTGGTGAATTCATACCTTCCTATCTCAAGGTCGGTAACGTTAATCACATCTGCATGTTGTCTACTGCTAGGTAATGTCACATTCACAGACTTTGGATATTAGGATGTGAACATTTTGGGGTAGTTATTATTTTGCCAACCTCAGAAAATTTGTGTGAAGAAATGGCCAACATAGTTATCTAAAATCTTTATTATGAGCCAGAATTTTATATTTTTGCTAATTTGCTTTATTTCTTCTCAGAAATAGAGACAGGCAGTTGTGAGGTCTTCCATAGTATAAATTTTTCTTTCTTAATTTATCCTTCCTCTTTATTTCCCTCAGAAAGATATAAAATAAAAATAGATATAAATTTTTGCCACATGTCCGTATCACCTCTTTTAAATAAAATGTAAAATAAAAAAGAAATTGGTGTCATTATTCCTGAGGGCATTTTAGACATGGATTAGGAAAAGAAAATATTTGTTATATTGCCCCTTTCACTCAGAGTGCAAAGTTCTCAGCATGTGTAATATAGTTCTATTACATCTCTCTGGCTATGGGTCTCATAGTAAATCAATTATCTTGGAAAATTGATATAATTTATTTAGCAACTTTCAAAATATTGCCTTTGACTTGAATTAATGTATGCAGCAAACTCATAAACATATTTTTTTCCATGATGTCCATGAAAGTATATAGGTGTGACAGCCACTGGAGGGGCACACTCTACGTACTGATAAAAGAGAGGGAAAGCAGGATGTGTCATAAATTTTTACTTTACTTTATAAATCTACTTGCAAAAGTTCCAAGCATATGATTTTAGGTCTGTGTTGATGTGAACAGTATTTTAAAATGTTACACTTACAGACAATATTTGCTCTTAAAATAGTTGAACAGAGATGTCATATTCAGCTTTAACAACATTCACTATCTTGGCCCAGAAGAATCACACCTTAACTACTTATAGCAGCTGTTCTCTCCCCTAATGAACATTTTCTCCAAAAGCAACAGGAACAAGAAGAATTTACAATGTTCCTTTTCAATATAACTTATAGACCAAGAATATCCACACTTACAATAACCATAATATGTTAGCATGGGTTTATGAATTTTTATTTTACTCTTTGGATTATATTTTACTAATTGTATTATTATTTTGTTGTTCAAGTTATTCAAGGTTTGCCCATTGGTAACTCTTTCAGATTGACTCTTTTCTTTTAATATGCATTTTCCTTCTCCTCTTTCGTTTCCTTCTCCTCCTTCTCCTCCTCCTTCTCGTCCTCCCCATTCTTCTTCTCTTTCTTCTTCCTTTGCCCACTCCCTTACTTCCTGGCATTACAAGATACACTAAGCTTATTTTCTATGTTTCACTCCTGGTTCAAAAATCAGACATTTCTCCAAGGAACCTTGGTTCCTTTATTAGAGAGTGGTATTTGAAACTAGGATCTGATGCTTACATGTGCTCATTGTTCTTAGACGGTCACTGACTCTAGGCTCTTTCAACATACAGAGCTAGAAAACATATGAATCTATACTAACTCATTTACGTACACACCTATACTTCTTACTGTATCTATCTGTAGATTTATGTATGTTTATGCATACATAAAATTTACATATATATGTATATGTATATGTGTGTGTATACATATACTCATATATACAGACTCATATATATGTATAAAATTGCATGCTTGCCTTCCTTCTCTAACCATCCCTTCTTGCTTATTTGTAACTTCTTTCTCTGACAGTGAGAAATGTGAATCCCATTACCTACAATATATTTACTTTTTTATTTAACTTTAAAATACATGTAATTTTAGAATTTCAAATCCATACCCTTTGTAAGAAACACATTTTCCCAACTATAGTATGGCATATGTGTATAGTTCTTCTTGTCCTCAGTTCCATAATACTCACTCAAAACACTGCTTTTCAGTTACTTAGCACATTTTCCTCTACCATTTTTAGTCATGCATTTGCAATATAGTTACTTTCATCTGTGACATCTGTCACAGTCTGCATTATATCCTGGTGTTCCCTGATACCTTGGTTGACTTTTTCTTAATTTCCATACAAAAACCTTCAGTCTCTTGGATGCACAGTTTTATGGGTTTTTGCAAATCCACACAGTCATACATCTATCACCACAGTCCCAACTCCATCACTCTAAAAATTATCTTGGACAAGAAAGTTTTCATGTGATTATTCCCAGCTTAAAGGGAGGCTGAGGAATGTTTTCTGACCAAATTCCTAGGGAATAGGGGATCTGGACAAGAATGCATGCTGTTGGCCCTATCTGAGATACTTACTTTTCTTATATAATTTTTGTGTTTTATTTATGTCCTTCCCCTCTTCTCATCCTTTTTGGATAATGGCAGTAAAAATTCACTGCAACTATCTATATAATAGAGCTGTATTTTTGAACATTAAAAGCAAATATAAACAAACAAATAAATAAGGAAATAATTTGATAAACAATAAACAAATGGACACATATAAATTCCGTTTAAAGTGGAATGGCCTGGGAAGGAAAGAAAATTAGTCACTTAAATATCAGAAGAGGTTAGTCTTTCAGATTCAATATCAATTTTACAAGTTCAAATAATGTGAGAGAGAAACAAAAACAACTTTTATAAGAGAACTAGATTTTCAATTGAGGAATAATCCTACAGATATGTAGCATAAAGAATGGCAAGATGAAAAGGAACAGGAAAACAACTCTACGTATGTGCTGTTCTATGTAACCTTGTGTTCTATGTAACCTTGTGTTCTATGTAACCTTGTGTTCTGTGTAACCTTGTGTTCTATGTAACCTTGTGTTGTTCTATGTAACCTTGTGTTCTA
>NW_012121043.1:595905-613822 GCF_000951035.1 Colobus angolensis palliatus
AACCTTGTGTTCTATGTAACCTTGTGTTCTATGTAACCTTGTGTTGTTCTATGTAACCTTGTGTTCTATGTAACCTTGTGTTCTATGTAACCTTGCCACGCCTTTCCATTAAGGACAGGGTGTGCTGCCCTAACCATTGCAACTTGGGTGTGGCCCTTTGGCTTACTCTGAATGATTGAATGATATGGACTAGAGGCTGTACCTTTGTGAAGGATACCTCAAGAGTCCTTGCATTTGTTTTACTTCTCTTATGCATCTTCTATCTCCATGAAAAGAGCTTATCCTATTGGTCTACCACTCCCTTGGCCTGGCCACAGAATGACTACACATGGAGCAGACACAGAGCCACATCTCAATGAGGAGCCAGAGTGGCCAGATTCAAAATGAAGCACAGCAACCCATACACTTCAACTCAGCTGCTTCGAGACCAAAGCACAGGCTCGTGGTCAACAAAAAACAGAAATAAGTACTATTTTACACCAGCCCCTCAGATATAGAAATATTTGTTACAGAGGAACAGCTAGCTAATATAATCAATACTTCAAACTTCCATTTCTTTGGAGGGCTGAAACTGTAAAGAATTATGTCAGATAAGCTACTTTTTATTACTTTAGCCAATTTCATACTATGGAGAAGACCAAGCAAGACAACCCAATGTCTGGACTTTTGGAAAGGTTTTATTACAACTAATTCAGCTAAAAAGAGAGTCATGTAGGTAGGCCTCTGTTACACTTTCATCAGAGTTCTTTCAGTGACTGTGGATAACAGAGAAAGAAATAGATGAAGTTTTCTCCCAGGCTATGCTGCTTGTGCAGACTGCATTCCCTAGTACATTGTCCAGAAGTAAATTTTCCCTCTGGGTTTTTGCCATTCTTGTTCACTGAGCAGTTCAGCACTGGGGACACACTTGGGTTGGTTGAATGTTCCTTCAATATCTGTGACTATGAGTTAACTTAATAGATAAATTGCTATGTAACATTGCCTTGACCATATATTTCATGGCATGACATTGTCCAGTGATCTAGTATTTAAAATGTATTTATAGATCAGGCACGGTGGTTCACACCTGTAATCCCAATGTTTGGGGTTATTGAGATGGGAGGAACACTTGGGGCCAGGAGCTTGAGATCAGCCAGGACACATAGAGATTCCATCTTTACAAAAAATAAAAACAAATTAGCCACGTGTGGTGGCACACAGCTGTAGTACTAACTACTTGGAAGGCTGAAGCAGGCAGATCCCTTGAACCCAGGAGGCTGCAGTGAGCTAATGATCACATGGCACTCTAGCCTGAGTGACAGAGCGAGACCCTGTCTCCAAAAATAAAATAATACAATAAAAATAAAAATACATTTATACAATACGTTTGACTGTAGCTTTGGTGTAGGAATGGAAGAAATTAATTTCCTTAATTTCCAGTTAGGGGGAAATGCCTTGTACCAAGAAACAATGCAACAAACCTGTCAAAGAATGTATGGAATAATTTATGTAATTTAAGGAACATATGTTTAATTTTTGCTACTATAGAACAACATAGTTATAGCAAGTTTTCAAATATAAAACTTCACACTATAAACAAGACCCTGAGCTCTTTGGCATAACTCATTCAAACTAACATTTCATTTGCAGTATATTTGTTTGATATTGTTGTGCTCTTCCTAGGCATAGCTCATTCAAACTAATATTTCATTTGCGGTAAATTTGTTTGATGTTGTTGTGCTCCTACTGATGCTTCCTTGTTCATGCGAGCATCTCATTCTCACGTGGTACTAAAATTCCTATTCTATTTTAGTTATTCCATACTTCTCATACACAGTCATGTGCTAAATAATAACATTTTGGTCAACAATGGGCTGCATATAGAAAGGTGGTCTATCTGATTATAATGGAGGTGAAAATTTTCTTATTGCCTAGCATTTACTAAACAATACTTCATATCATTATTGTAGAGTGTACTCCTTCTACTAATTAAAACAAACTAACTGTTACAACAGCCCTAGGCGGGTCCTTCAGGAGACATTCCAGAAGAAGGCTTTGTTATCATAGGAGATGACAGCTTCAAGTGTGATATTGCTTCTGAAGACCTTCCAGAGGGACAAGATGTGGAGGTGAAAGACAATGAAATTGATGATGCTAACCCTGTGTAGGACCCAGCTAATGTGTGTGTGTTTTGATTTTTAATAAGAAGTGTAAAACTAAAAAATTTACATTTTAAAACTAGAAAAAAAAACTTGTAGAATAAGAATATGAAGAAAGAAAATATTTTTGTATTGTTGGTGTGTTTATGTTTTAAGCTAAGTGTTATACAAAAGGGTCAGAGTTTCAAAAATTAAAAGGTTTATAAAGCAAAACTGGTATAGTAAGTTAAGCTTAAATTATTATTGAAGACAAAAATTTTAAATAAATTGATGGTTCCCCAATTGTATAATATGTATAAAGTCTGCAGAGCTATACGGTAATATCCTAGGCCTCTACATTGACTCGCCACTCACTCACTGACTTCCCTGGAGCAACTTCCAGTCCTGCACGCTTCATTCATGGTAAGTGTCTTATACAGATGTATTATTTTTTATCTTTTATACCGTATTTTCATTATACCTTTTTATGTTTAGATATATTTAGATATGCAAGTACTTATCACTGTGTTACAATTACCCATGGTGTTCTTTACAGCAATAGTCTGTACAGGTTTATAGCCAGGAGTAATAGGCTATTCCATATCACCTAGGTATATAGGAGGCTATCCCATCTGGGTTTCTAAGTACAATCTAGGATGTGAATATATGCCATGATATCTGCCCAATGACAAAATTGCCTAAGGATGCATTCCTCACAGCGTATCTCAGTTGTTAATGTATGACTTTAGTTAATTATGTTTTCATCATCTTAATAGCAGTAATAATCCAAAATTTATGTTAGAATAAACCTCTGTATTTCTGTTTTGTTTTGTTTTTTTTTTACATAATGACCATGAATTTCTTGAGTAAAATGTTACATTTTGATGACAGTTGAATGTAGTGACTGAAGTTTCCATTCTTATAAAAATTAATAAATATATATCTAACCCCAATTTAGACACAACATATCCCACAGATCAGATCCAGAATCCTGGCCTCTTTTAAATTTGTGAACATAAGTTACTGAATATCAAACAACATCAGCCTTCTTAGTACACAAAACATATGACTGGATTATGCTGTTTAAATGATGAAACATGTTTTATTTTATATAAAAGCTGTGTAAGTCAAAATTTGATTATGTAAAATACTGATGGCTTAGGGAATTTCTACTTGAAGAAAACTCTGGTAAAATTCAGAAAATACAAAATAAACCAACTTACTTAAAATAGTTGAAGAGATGGCCTGAATATTCATTTTCCAATGAAATTGGTTGATTAATTTGCCTCTTTGAAATGAGTTGAAAATATTAAATTCATAAATATCATATTAATTTTCAAAACTTCTTTTAAGGAGCTGGTTTTTTTTAGGAAATAAGAAGGCATTTTGTTCATACATAAAATAGATTTAAAAAAATTTAAAAAGATAAAAGAAATCTATTTTGTGTATGAACAACAAAACACAAATCAGTTTGAAATCAGAGCATAAAGATAAAGGAACTACATCTTTCAGGAATCAGCATCATAAGTCAGTTGCTAACAATACTTACACATTTGAAATTAAGTAACTGGAAAGCAATTCTTAAGTTTACTGAATTTTGTGAATACGATGAATGTTTACTAGACAGAATAATGGCCCCCAAAGTGTTCATATCTGTGAATACATGAATTCACTTGACAAATGGGATATTGTAGATATGATTAATTAAGAAATTTGAGACGATTACTCTGGATTTTTTAAGTGGGCCTGAAATAATCACAAATGTCTTTATGGGTGAAGGAGAGAAGCAGGAGGGTCAAAGTTAGAGGCGAGCTGAAATGGAAAGCAGAGCAGAGGTGGAGGAGATGCAGTGCTGGCTTGGAAGATGGAAGGGTTGCATAATCCAGGGATAAGGCATCTTCTACAGGTAGAATAGACTTTCTTTTCCAGAGAATATAGAAGCACCCATGTTGAAACATTGATTTTAACCCAGTGAGACTCATTTATAAACTCCCATATTGTGGACTAGTACATTTTTATGTTTAAACCAATAAATTTGTGGTAACTTGTTATATCGGTAGTCAGAAACTTTATATGTGCAAAGGCAATAAAAATGCAACAAGAGCACAGAAAACTTTGACATCCAAATTTAAAATAGATCCTTAGGTTTCTTTGATATTTAAAGCAGGATTAAGTCTAATTTAAATGGATTTTTAAAAAATCCTGCATAGAATCTCCTTTGATTTGTATTAAAGACAAAGCTAGAACTCTGATAGTGCTATCAGTATCATAAAAAATTTACTATGGCTGCAGTAAAATTTGGGGTGAAAAGGACAGAGATTTTATGCACATTTTTGGATTTAATTATTTCATATGAAAGTAAAAGATTTCTAAACTTTTAAATTTTTTTCACTAATTATGCATATTAGATAGAATGAAATATTTTTAAAAATACCTCTAAATTTAGAAATAGTGTGAAAATATCATATTAGTTTTTAAAATGTTGAAGAATACATCAGGGTACCCTATGAGTAATGGTAGGCAAATTTCTGAACATGATTTTAAATTGGAAGTTCTATCAATTGATTGTTCAGATTCACAGATATCCAGTGATTCAAATGGTTGGTCACAATTGGTTTCCAATGTTGTAGTTTATGTTTTCTTTAAGATGTCTAATGTTTCAAGAATTATTACTTAAAGAAGAAAACTAATATGAGTACAAAATCGGATTATGAGAATGGATAATGTTAGCTAAATACTTCTCGAGTCCAGCAGCATACTAGCCACTGATAGCCTTGCCATTTATTATCCATGGGAATTTAAGCAAGTCATTTACACTTGTTAAGACTTGTTTACTTCATCTACAAAATGGGAATAATAATGATACATGTCACATAACGTTCCTGTGGGTAGATACTAAGAAAATGCCTATCAGTGTTTAGTATGCTGAATTTAGTGTGAGATTTGAAGCTGGGAAATCTGATATTGGCACCCACCCTTGTAACAAGTCCAACATGTTGACTCTCTAGTAGGTAGAAGCAGTACCTGATTTATTTATTTTCTAGAGAACACATTTCAAATGTAGTTTTAACATAACCATTTAACTGATAAAGAATAAAATTTATATAAATTTCTAAATCGAACTGTTCATCTTCACAGGAAAATTCTGGGGAAAAATAAGATTAGAAATTTTGGCATTTTTTTCTACTTATCTGAAAACCTATGCTCGAAATGTATTTTAATTGGAATTTACTATTCATTAAATGTATGTTATTTTCATAACACTAATGAAAAAAGTAAGTTGCAACAAACTTTATTTAGAAAAAAAAGAATTAAAATATAACAATGGCTAAAACATTTAAACAAGATTGATAGACCCCCTAGCTAGATTAACAAAGAAAGGAAAGAAGATCCAAATAAGTGCAAGCTGAAATAACAAAGATGACATTACAACAGATCCCACAGAAATACAAAAGATCCTCAGGGAATACTACTGACAACTTTATGCACACAAATAAGAATATCTAAAGGAAATAGATAAACTCCTGGAAATACACAATCTCCCAAGATTGAATCATGAGGAAAATGAAACCCTGAATAGACCAATATCGAGCTCTAAAATTGAATCAGTAGTTAAAACAAACAAACAAAAACCCTATCAACTAAAAAAATCCTAGACCAGGTGGATTCACAGTCAAATTCTATCAGACATATACAAAAGAACTGGTACCAATCCTACTAGAACTGTTCCAAAAATTCAAGGAGGAGGGGCTTCTCCCTAACTCATTCTACGAAGCCAATATCAGCCTAATACCAAAATTTGACAGAGACACAACAACGAAAGAAAACATCATGCTAACGTCACTGATGAACATAGATGCAAACATCCTCGACAAAATACGACCCAACCAAATGTAACAGCACATTAAAAAGTTAACAGACCGTAATCAAGTAGTATATATTCCTGGGATGCAAAGCTTTTTCAACATAAGCAAATCAATGAATGTGATTCATAATATAAACATAATTAAAGGCAAAAACCATATGATCATCTCAAGAGATGCAGAAAAAGGTTTCAGTAAAATCCACCATCCCTTCATGATTTAAAAAAAACAAAAAAAAACAAAACCTCAACAAATTAAACATCAAAGGAATATAACTCAAAACAATAGAAGCCATCTACGATAAACCCACAACCAACATAATACTGAATGGGCAAAAACCGGAACCATTTCCCTTAAAAACTAGAACATGATAAGAATGCCCTTTCTCATCACTTCTGTTCAATGTATTGATACTACCGGGAGTCCTAACCAGAGCAATCAGGCAAAAGAAAGAGAAAAAAGGCATACAAATAGGAAAAGAAGAAGTCAAACTACCTGTTTTCTGATTACATATTTCTATCCCGAAAAAACATTCAAGATTCTGCCAAAGTCTCCTACAACTGCTAAACAACTTCAGTAAACATTTTCAGGATACAAAGTCAATGTACAAAGTCAGTAGCATAGCATTTATACTACCAGTAGTAGTAGACCATAAGGCCCAGGCTCACAGCCAAATCTAGAACACAATCTTATTTACAATAGCCATGAGAAAATGAAATACCTAGGAATACAGCTAACCAAGGAGGGAAAGGTCTCTATAAGGCAAACTGCAAAATTCTGATAAAGGAAATCAGAGACAACACAAATAAATGGAAAAATATTCCATGCTCATGGATTGGAGGAATCCGTATTATTAAAATGGTGATCCTGCCCAAAGCAATTTGCAGATTCAACACTATTATTGTCCAACTACCAAGAATATTCTTCAAAGAATTAGAAAAATAAACTATTCTAAAATTCATATGGAACTAAAAGTGGGTTCAAATAGTCAAAGCAATCCTAAGCAACACAAATAAATTTGGGGGGCATCACGCTACCTGACTTCAAACTGTATTATAAGGCTATCATAACCCAAACACATGGTACTTGCACAAAAACAAACACATATACCAATGGAACAAAATAGAAAACTTAGAAATAAAGACATGCACTTACAACCGTCTTATCTTTGATAGACCAACAAAACAAGCAATGGGGAAAGACTCCCTATTCAATACATGGTACTGGGATAACTGGCTAGCCATATGCAGAGAAATGAAACTGGACCCTTAACCATATACAAAAATTAACTAAAGATGGATTAAATACTTAACTGTAAGACCTTAAACTATAAAAATCCTAGAAAGAAACCTAGAAAATTCCCCTCTCAACATCAGCCTTGGCAAAAAATTTTTAGCTAAGTCAACAAAAGCAATGACAAGAAAAGCAAAACTTGCCAATGGGGCCTAAGTAAATAGACTACCTACAAAATGGTATAAAATATTTGCAAGCTATACATCTACCTACAAAATGGTATAAAATATTTGCAAGCTATAAATCTGACAAAGGTCTAATATTCAAAATCGATAAGAAACTTAATAACCAAAAGACAAATAACCTCATTAAAAAGCTAACAAAGAACATGAATAGACTCTTCTCAAAAGAAGACATACAAGAGGACAACACATGAGAAAATGCTCAACATCACTAATCATCAGAGATACAAATCAAAACTACAATGAGTTGCCATCTCACACCAGTCAGAATGGCTATTACTAAAAGTCAAATGAATAATAAATACTTGTAACACTACAGAGAAATAGAAACATATGTAAACTGTTGGTGGGAATGTAAATTAGTTCAGTCACTGTGGAAGCAGTTTGGAGATTTCTCAGATAACTTAAAGCAGCACTACTATTTGATCCGGCAATCCCATTACTGGGTATATAAGCAAAGGAAAATAAAGCATTCTACCAAAAAGATACCTGCACTTATATATTCATTGCTCTGCTATTCACAATAACAAAGATGTGGAACCAACCTAGGTGCCCAACTTTGGTGAAATGGATAAACCAAAGGTGGTACGCATACCCCATGGAATACTGTGCAGCCACGTGAAAGAACAAAATCATGCTCTTTGCAGCAACATGAATGCAGCTGGAGGCAATAATCTGAAGTAAATCAGTGCAGCGACAGACAACCAAATAGCACGTGCTGACTTATAAGTGGGAGGTAAACATTGAGCACACATGGACATAAACCTGGGGATTAAAGATACTGTGGACTACTATAGGGGTTAGAAGGAGAGAGAAGAAATGGATGAAAAACACACCCATTGGGTACTATGCTCTCTATTTGGGTGATGGCATCCCTACCCCAAACCTCAGCATCCTGCATTATACCCATGTGACAAATCTGCACTTATATCCCTGTATCTAAAATAAGAGTTTAATTCAAAAAAAGTTAAATTAAGAACAAATGTTAAAATGACAAACACCAAAAATTTTGCAGTGCCTAAAATGTTTAAACAATTTACCATTTGATACAAGAATAAATAAATAACTTTGGTATTAATAAGCTTATGCAGTGCCCAAATTTGTTTGAAAAACTGTTTTATCTTATATTCATGGTCTCTGCAAAGTAGTTTTGTTCATTATTCTCTCAAATAATGTTCATTTCATTTGAGAATTCTTAGTACTTCATTGTTTTTTTCAATAATTTTTAGTATCCCAGGAAGATTATTTTCAATTCTGCATATTCCCACAGGGGGACAGTCATATATTTGTGTAGCACTTACATCTGTAGATTCCTAGAGGAATAAAAGCTGATAAAGCCTGGAAGATCCACTGGAATTTTAACATCTTTTACCACAATTGATATGAGATGGTTAATGTGTCATTAAAACAATGTCACCTACAAACACTTCACAATTTTGTTGGGATGCTTTTATTTTTGGAACTTTTATTCGGTCTTATTCCTGAGGCCTAGAAGATCATGATGTCTAACTTATTTTACAGAGAATATAATAAAAAATGAAAGTAATTTTACTAAAAATACTGTTTTACTAACAAAAGTGGATAAAAACAATACATTTTAAAATTATTCACATGACATATACTATAAAGGCCTTTGATATTTACTTAAGGTTCATATCTTCAAGGATCGAACATTATACTATACCACAATAACCTATACCAATTTTCTAAATTGAAAAATTCTTATAGCAGCTTCACGTATATATGGATATAATTGTTTAAAAATTGTGTGATTATAAATCAGGTTATCTTTCACTACTCACTAGTGAGGTTACTGGCAATTTGGCCCCTATAGTCCTGTCCTAGTTTCTGCCCTATAGTTACTTGCTATATGTAGTATTTCAAGTCTGATGTGTTTTTCGATTGTTTTACTTTCTCTCTCCTCCCTCTTTTCTTCCTTTATTCTTTCTTGTTTTCTTGTTTTCCTTTTACTCGTCCATTCTCCCTTCTCCCTCCCCTTCCCTTTTCCCATCCCTCTTCTCTCCTTTTCTTTTCTTTAGCATATTGTTAACCAAATAATATATTGAAGTCAGAGCTTATTTCCAAAAAAAAAGCATTTATTCGTGGATAACATCAGATTTGTCATGATTGTAATGACATAGCTGAGGTTAAAAACATTGGTTTTGATATAAATGTATTCAACTCCATGTAGAATGAATAAGAGTAGCTTTATGTTTCTTTCTTGTAATTTCCCTTCTTTATATTACATTTCAAATTAACCTCTGTTCTCAAGTGGTTTCTGGAAGATATTTCACTGATACTAAGGCTTATATCAATCAATGTATGTGAGAAAAGAAGAGCAATGACAAGATTGTCCTGATATTTTAAGATTCTAGAGGGAAATTAAATTTCTCTGTGATATTCTTTGCTACTGGTTGCTAGCCGTGCTAGCTGTGGCTCCCTATAAAGGCTGTGTTCCACTTTTATAAACTGTCAATAGAAGCTGTTGTTATTGTAAAATTGGACCTTTATCTCCCTAAGTTTATAGGATTTTAAATCTTTGGCTTTCAATCTTATGAAAGGTTTATAAACTGAGGCAAGGCAAAGTATTTTCTAAATAATTTCTGGGTTCCACAGCATGCAAATATGCTTCTTGCTTATTATTAAAATGGGAAGATTTTTGTATGTATATTGTAGCTATTTCATAATTTCCCTCTTTCTCTAGCTTTCCTTTTCTGGAGTTCATTGCCCATTTTTACTTAGCTAGTTCTCTGGGCATTATGCCCAGCTTGGGTTAATGTTTGTTTATTTTCATTGACATTATCCAGGATAATGTTTTTTAGCTGGGTGCCTTAGAAATTATTGTAATTAAGTAGCAAGGAATATATTTATTAAATACATAAGTATATTAGATCATCAGAGATGTTTTTCTAACATCAGTTCAAATGGTAGATGAGTATACACGTATTGTGATTTGTTTTAACTTGGTAACCTTTTTGTCTTTGAGCCAGTTTAGATTGTTTCATGTCTAGATGGGTTAATGTCCCCTTCCTTTAATTCCAAGAGCAATCATGTCTAATATCCCTTGCTATTTCACACTTTAAAAAGACAAGGGAAAATATGACTTTTAAGCAACAGGTACTTTGGTTAAAGAAAGTGATTAGATTAGAGGTGACGTAAATACTATATCCATAAGGATTTGCTTAAGAAAACAAAACAAAATATACTCAAGGTATCTTATCAGAAAGGGATATAGTAAAGGGAATAGAAGACTTGCTCATCATTTCCTAAGTAGAGAGAGAAAATATCAGAATCATTTCTGGAATTTAGAAAATCAAGGAAAATCAAGAAGAAAAAAGATCAAAAATTTTATTCAAAATAAGTATATTATAAATTTACCATTTGCACTTCTCAATATCAATTGTCAGTCTACATTTCAGATATTGCTGCTTAACAATTGGAAAACCAATGTTTGTAGGAAAATAATCTGTAGCTGCCATTCTATTTACTTCAAGAAAACATCACTAGTATATGCAGCTATGTTTGAGGTGAAATCATAAGTAAGTACAAAATTTAAGGACAGACACAATGATTAGAGGCAAGCTATTAAAAAGCAAATTATTTATGTTGGAAGAAATGGTTAAAGCAATATGAATACAACACAAAGGCAAAAAGAGAAGCCAGATGGCTGGAGAAATATTTCTCTGAATTGAATAAACAAAGCATCAAAAGTTAAAGAGATTGCAGGCAATATTACAGATAAAGAGAAGATAAAATGGAAATTCATAGATATGATTTTTAATTCTTTACACGTATTATTTCCTTAAATTCTTCCTTAGCTCTGAAAGAGTCCATTTTTATATCAGAGAATCTTACTGTAAGACTCAACTAATGTATATCTAATACCTGCTTTATTTCAAACATTCTAAGATTAGCCTAATCTTGACGTGAAAACAGAGAAATTAGCATAAGAAAGAAAAGTTGAAGAAAAAAAAAAGAAAGTTTTAATGCTGTATATCTTTACCCACTACCCCAAGGATTTCTGAAATTTGCGACTATTTGAATGGTAGAGAAAACCAGGTAGGTATCAGTTTGCAGGATGTTTTACAAAGAAGATGGAGCATAATTGCTTTTTAGCCTAAGTTTCTTTTAACATAATCCTAGTTGTAGGTAAAACAAGTAAGATAAAATAGAAGGTAGTGTCACAGGATCCTTGGGGTATTGCTTTTCCTGCCAAAAACCTTCATGGCTGGCAATGACTGTGCCTGAGTTTTGCTCAGGCCCTCTCGGCTGAGGCCCTCTTGGCTCACTCCACCAGCCTGGATCCCACGCCTGCCAAGGGCAAGCCAGGTGCAGAGTGGCGAGGGGTGTGTGAGTGACTGATTGTGGGGGTCCCACCACTGCATACAGCCAGGTACGCCGGCTGCCACAGGGCAGGCTGCTCCAGGTGCGGGCATGGGCACCGAATCCCTGCGAGGCTGCGGCTGGACAAGGCGTACGGCAAGCAGGTCATCTCAACATCTGCTCAGCTCTCAGCAGAGAGGAGACCCGCGATGGGTAGCTCCACAGGCAGGTCATCCCAACTTCTCCCCAAATCTCACTGAGTCTGAGAACTATATGGGCTCCAAAGGAGAGGAAGTGAATGCTGATTGGACTATGGGTGGCCATGGGCAAGCCAGAACATGTTCCCTAAATTCTCACTCTATTCAGCAGAGCTGGCAACCCAACCCCAGTGCTTCAGGCTATCCCAGACCTGAAGGAAGGTGGGGCTTCATTGGGAACCCGCCCTTTTCCACCCAGAAGCCTGTCTGCCTCCAGCTGCCATCAACCTGCCGTACCCATGCCCTGGCTGTTTGTGCCATGGGATGCCTGCAGGCCTGTGCCAATCTGCTCTCACACCTGCCTTGGCCTCCTCCGCATGCTCCTTGGTGGCCAAAGTCTGGAGGGGTCCGAGGCAGCAGGAGGCTGGCATGTCAGTGCTGCCTGACCAGTGCACACCTGACCGGGTTATGACAGCACCCAGGCTCAGCCACAACTTTGCTCTGATATCGGGGTGGGCGTTGGGAGCAGGGAGAGGCCAGGCAGCAGGAGCAGGCACTTTTGAGCCTACAAGAGGAAGAGGGATTCTGCCCCCCGCCCGCCCCAAAGTGAAAAGATGCTTGGGTCCCCAGCAATGACTGGGCAGCTGCAGCTGCACCTAGGAAGGCGGGGCTCCCTCCCCTCCAACTCAGAAGGTGATGAGGCTTCCCTCTGTTCCAGGCTCCTGCCAGCTCTGTAGAGTGTGGGGCCTGGACCATGCCTCTCTTACTGTAGTCTATGTAATGCAGCAGCCACCACTGCCATTAGTACCTTAAGTGATTTTTAGTATGGTCAAAACCGAACTACTCATTGGAAAAATGTATTTGAGTATTACCATAAGCTTCCAAAAGTAGATACTTAAATGAGTGTTTTCATGCATAACTCAAACAACAAAACCCTTTATTCATGTCTACACAACTTTTTCCAGCGTGGAGCTTCAGGTGATTTTCTGCTTTATTTGAGTTATTGTTTTCTCCATTTGTTTATATTTGTTCTCATTCAAAGATCATCATCGTAAAATTGAGTCTCCTTGGTAAAGCAAATAGAAGCTATGTTACCTGTGGGCTGTTAAGAAATCTTATCCTTTCTTACACTCACCATTTCACTCTTGTGTTGAAAAGAATTTAAAAGTTACAGAACTTCTGCTGGTTTCTTCTCCAGTGTGTAGATCTGTGCAGTCTTTCTAATAGTAGCAAGTAGATTTATTTCTACAAAAGAAGCTTGAAATATTGTAATCTTTATAGTTTAATTAATTTATAGCTTTCCATTATGAATTGCCCTCCTATTCAATTCTGACCACTCAAAAAAGCACTAAGAAAGATCTTTTTATTTATGAATATAGAACACAATTTCTAAGAAAGCATTAACACATAGTAACCATCATTATGGTAAAAATATTTCTGACAGAGATTAATTCTAGAACATGTATTATTGTGAATAATCATATTAATAATATATTTTATAACAAAGAAAAGTAAAACAATGTACATCTGCATAATTGCCAACATTATTTGAAAAAGTTATATTAATATTTACTATGAATATTGTTATATTTACTATTCATTTTTATTAGATTGAGTACATATACCATTAAAATTATACATGCACATTTATGCAGAATTGGCAAAACTTTCATAGATTTTAAAGCAATAGGAACATACTCATTAAGTCAAGTAGGGGAGAAAAGGTGATTGTTTTTATAGCTCCTATTCAGATTTGTCCTAGAAGTGGCGGACTATAGAAGTAGGCAACAAAAATATACCAAAAGTATAAATATTAATGTGCAGTAACTAAAATATTTCAAGTAAGAGGACACATTGTTTTCTTATTGAAAATCCTTAGTATGGAAAGAAAAACTTTTGAAAAGAACATTCAGTAAAGTCACTATTTAAAAATAATTAAATAGTTAATATTCTTCCTAAAGTAAACATATTCTTATTAATTTGCTAATGAAACAAGGGCCATCCCATGCTTCTGCTTCCAGCAGACTCAATATTATTTAGATGCTAATTAACCTCAAAGTATTCTTTTGATTTAAATGATTGTCAAAATTATTCCGTAAGTTTACCATTCTTTCACTAAGAAAAACTATCTAAAATATTACCTACCAAACATACATAAATAATAGAAAATGGGGAAAATGTAATTCTAATTATCATTATTCTACAACAGTTCTCTAATTTTAGCAATGTCTTATTACTATTACCCATTTTCTCTATCTACTTGCTTATTCTTGTTAGATTATATATATCCATTTTAATAGATATTTCATTTCTTATAATTTTATCATTTTTTATTATTAAAACAATTGTAGTGTATACATGCTGTTGGTTTCAAATACATATATGTATTGTCTTATTTTCTGGTTGCTTTAACATCTATTAAGATAAAGCTTACAATCATCTACTTGTACTTTGTTGAACCTCCCCTCTTTAATCACCTTCTGGCCTATCTTCATCATTACCTCTTATGGCCATCTTCAAGCCTTTGTTCATACCAACAGCAGCACTCTCAAAAATCTCAATCTCAAGTACTCCACTCTCTAGCAATTATATCTTACTTTTTTTCCAGCTCACATCCTCTAGTACCTCGGCTTCATTCACATCTTTATTTCACCTGGAATTAAAATTCAATGATCCTACCACTTTTCATGCTTCCTTGTCCCCTTAACATTTCTTGTTCTATAGCCAACTCATTGCAATCTTTTCCATGCATATATTTCCTCTCTTGCCTACTATTTCCCTGGAAATTTTGCCTTTGCGAAATTGAAGGTCTTGATTATTTCACACCCAAACATCTGCAGTCGACTGTGGCCGGAGAAAACTAGCCCTGCTGAGTAGTATCATGTTAAATTTATTACCACTACCCTCAGAAATGTTCTGATTTATTTACCATAATAAACATAGTTATGCAAACCAAAAATAAAATTGTAAGTACTCAACTGACTTAATGGACTCTCCTCTCTGCAAAGAAGACCCAAAGAAGCCTGAAACACTCCTTCAGGCCATGACAGGAAGAGGGGCATCAGACTCACTATTCTCTCCTTTCTTTGGAGTTCTAGAATAACTGAAGAGCATTAACATTGAAATAGAGATCACAGGGCTGACAGAAGAGACGCTTTGTAGCAATGATTTACCAACTCCAACCAGATACTGATATAACATCACAGGACAGACAACAAGTCTTAAAAGGAAATCCAAGTATTTTATCTCCAAGTAGATCACTTGGCATATTTTGAAATGGCCCAGGAAAGTTGTCTCTTATGGGAAAATTTGCATTCTGTAGACAATCTCTTTTCCTTACTAGGTCTTTGTCTGTCACTTCTGTCTCCCTAAAATGTATACAATTAAACTGTAACTTAACCACCTTGGGTACATGTTTTCAGGACCTCACCGGGCTGTGTCACAGGTCATGATCCTTCCTTATGTTACCTTGGTAACATAAACTTCTTAATTCATTGAGACCTGTCTTAGAAACTTTTTGGTTTATAGTTACATTTCTAATGAGGGTGAAATCTTAAATGTTATTTCCCATTGTTTTTCTGCTTCTGTTTTGTTTTGTTTTTTCCTTGTGAATGGAATGATTGACTCTGACCTCTTGCGCAGATACAGATGACTCTACTATCATTTGTAACCAGGGTGAAACTGTCCTTCTTTTCCTTTATATATCTTGTTTCACACAAGCTACTGTTCAAGCTCCCACACACACTGTCCATAAAATAAAATAGACAACACTTACTTTCCACTCTGTATTTTCTTCCTTTAATGCTACTTCAACGAGGTTCTTGGAAGGTTTTCCAAACCCTTTCCTCCTCAACTTTTAAATTTTGCTAAGTTAGATATGTGGTTATTATAATTTTATATCTACTATACTTTTTTATTTATACATTTCTAGTAGATTTTTTACTCATCTGTATATATAACTGACATGCAGCAGTAGAGATAGAAATATGTAGGTACACATATATCAAGATTTGTTGGCCGGGCGCGGTGGCTCAAGCCTGTAATCCCAGCACTTTGGGAGGCCGAGACGGGCGGATCACGAGGTCAGGAGATCGAGACCATCCTGGCTAACACGGTGAAACCCCGTCTCTACTAAAAAATACAAAAACTAGCCGGGCGAGGTGGCGGGCGCCTGTAGTCCCAGCTACTCGGGAGGCTGAGGCAGGAGAATGGCCTAAACCCGGGAGGCGGAGCTTGCAGTGAGCTGAGATCCGGCCACTGCACTCCAGTCTGGGCGACAGAGCGAGACTCCGCCTCAAAAAAAAAAAAAAAAAAAGATTTGTTTATCACTATTTTTTCCTCTTTATCTTTTCACTTTTAAAGACTCTGTTCTAGATTGTTTGGTTAAGTTGTTTTACAAATACTTGCCTCAGATCAAGTGCTGACTAGGATGAGATCTAAATTTTTGCATCAGTGAATGTCTTTATTTCTCTATGACAGGTTAAAAATATATTTTCTAGTCTTATGAGTTTCAGGATGCTACTTTATCTCAGAATGTAGAAACTTCCCTTTATTCCAGCCTTCAATAGTGCAATGGAAGTCTCATAACTTTAGATATCTTTTACTTGGTTGGTAGCCTCTACTTTCTACATAAAAGTTTATATGATTTACTCATTATAAGTAGAGCTCATAAAAATTTAATATAAATGCCTACATGTGTTCTTTCTTATTAATCTAGCTTGAAACTCAGTGAGCCTTTTCAATAAACACTCATGTCTTTCTATGATCAATATAATTGTCTTACAATATTTGTTAATTCTTTCTCTTAGAATTTTGCTGTCTACTCTGAGAAATCATTTACTTTCATCTTAGCTTTTTCTTCTTCCTTTTTGTTTTCCTGCACTGAGGAAAGGCATGGCATCTGAATGAATTTCCACCAAGAAATTCTAATTTTACAAGTGACAACAAGTACCATCTCTGAGGGCCCTCCCTGAGGGGAAAAGAGTATGACAATCTGAGAGATTTGCCAGCAGCACTGGTGAGTTCTGACGTTGCTACTTTTGTAGATTCTCAGCAGTGGGTGAGTGTCCCATATCATCAAATTTTGTGTTTCAGTGAGCACTTACAGTGAGCTGAATGGCTGGTGCTCTTGGGTGATCCCAAACAAATTTCACTCAACAGTGTTTCTTCTTCCTTCTTGCTGATGTCCATCCATTCCACCTATTAGAATCCAAAAGATATATCAATAAAATCAAATGCCCACAGTGTACTGTTGTAATATGGATAGATTCAGGGACTTGTTGCTAGCCAGTTAATTCATAGATCATTACAGACTTTTGTAAATCTGATATTTTTTAAACACCTATTGTATAAAGAATATAAAAGTAAATCATGGCACAAATACATGTTAAAATGTGTAAAGGAGCTATTCCTTTAAACAATTTTCATCTAACAATATAGGAATCTTTTATGAAAATGACATATACTTACTGCTGAGAGAACTTGTACATGGATGTGCAATAAATCAAAGGGGCTAAGCTGTGAGGATAATATAACACCTGCCATTGGCTGGCTGTCTTCCACAGTGTTTATAAATAGATATTTCCAACTTTAGAAAACACGTAAAATCTATGCAGCATCACACTTTGTCAAACCCTCCTCAAAGCAAGAAATGAAAGTACTGCAAAATCATTAGGAGAGATCTTAAATCAAAAAAGTAGGAAACAGATAACGATTGGGTCAATTTTACTAAATATTCAAGCTAATTTAGTGACTTAAATATCTATGTTTTTTTCCTCTTATACGATATTTAGGTAATGAATTTCAGAAGTCTTGTAACATGCACTTTCAAAGCACAACACACTATTCATTCAAAATGTTATTATTCCATCTCTACTATTCATGAACAAAAACTATGAAAATATTATGCTTGCTTATTTCTTTAAGTATTATCAAAAGAATTT
>NW_012121043.1:614217-751409 GCF_000951035.1 Colobus angolensis palliatus
ATATATTTATACATTTATATATATTTGAGATATTTTGAGATATATACCTAAAAATTTATTAAATATATCTTAACCTTAACTTTTTGTAATACCCAAACTGACAAGTGGTTGAAAAGCAACCAGTTGAAAAGCCTTAGTTCTCTATTGACTTGCTATCTTATTAAGTGTCATAAAAATAATAATTATTTTGACTTGTTCAGGTTAATAATCAATCAAATTATTTGTTCTGGTGATCTCTTCAGTTGGTAATTATTCAATTTAATCTCATATTCTTTGTATATTTATTGGAACACATCGAAGCATTGTGACCTTATATTGGAGAGGGTGCTACTGTTTTAACACTGAAGAAGTGTCACTTTTGGATTTAGGTGAGCTATAATTTTATACCAAGAATTGATCTGATATGATCATAACCACATCTTATAAATTTTGAGATAATTTTTACTATTCCATATATTGGCTTCCTATATTTATATTTTAAGAAGCACACACTTTGGCCAACAACAAATATATTGAGAGTTTACTTGTAATAAAGTAACAGAGATTATTCAAACATAGTGCTATCTGTCTAAGGCACACATGTGAAGGAGCATCTTTAGCTGGTATATTATTATATATAATTCTGTTGCCTTAATTAATTTCTAGACTTGATACTTACATATACGTCTCTGTACTTTGCATTATACCTGATTTTAGTTATAGTATCCACATTTACTTATTATTCTCATAACAGTTATGGAGTAGACCCTACTGTTCTCTGAACTCTTTTTCTTTATATGCATAGCTAATTCTTACCCATGTTTATAGCTCCCTTTCTTCCATGAGAGACCTGACCATGGTTCAGTAGGAAACACTCTTTTCCAAAGGTGATCTCTTACATCTAAGGATTCTCATCAATTTTCAGAGGATTTTTACATTCCTTATCCCCTGCCCACTTTATATACACAAGACAAAAATATTCCCTACTAAAATGCCATGGCATTCACCTTGTGTAATGGTTATAATCACAAATTCTGTGTCAGACTACTTACATTCGATTCGGGTCTGCTATTTATAAACTCAGTGACTTTGGACAATTAAATTTTATTTTAGGGTTTCATTTACTGTATGAAAATAGTAGTATATACATCATGAATGAAATGCTTAGAGAATTCACAATCTATGGTGTTAGATACATTTTTGCTGTCATCATTTTTAACCTATTTTTCCTAACTTTGAGCATCAGAATCTTGACATGAGAGCAAGTTACAATTTCCATTGTTCTGGTCTCCATCCATAATTCTATTTGAAAACAGAAAATTTAACTTAGGATGTTATGCATCAATAAAATATTTCAATAACCTCATAATATACCACATAATGCATAGATTATATAATATATAGATTAAACACACTTATTAAAATTATTAAAATATAAATAATTTTATAATATAGTTAGTGACTTCTGATGTCAATCTTCAATTATTTCAGCTAAGTACTTAATTGATTTATTGACCAGGATGACTAAAAGAACGTCTCTGGTACCCTCTAGATCGTCTCTAATGAATATTATTCTCTCACAATTATAGTCACATGGAATACACATGATCTCCACTCTAAAAAAATGTGAATTTCACAATATGCTAAGCAACATTATTAATAATCCTCTCAACATTGAAAATTCATGTTTTTCCATTGTTTTACTTATTGACCTATGTTATATAAATTACATTGCTATAGGATTATAATTTATTTAATAATCATCTAGAGATATAGATGTAATATACCCAAGTAACATACTTAGAGATATTAGAAATTGACCAACAGACTCCCATTAAATCTTACATTTGATGAATTACAGTTTTTAAAACACAAGACTTAAATAACATATAAGTCTATATGTTGGATAGTAGATATACAATATTTCAGAGCTTCCACTTATAATATTACAGGCTTCAGTGACAGAATCCATAAAGACTAAGCCCTTCTCTGCTGGTCAAGACCAGAGGCAGTTGTGTTTAAAATTATTCAACTCAAGTCACTCACTGAGTAATTTTAAAGATTAATTTTGTGTTACAACCACCCCATTTGGATGACAGGAAATACATTCTCTATTCTGCTGTCACATAAGTAATCATGGGAAGCACAGAAGAGGAAATGTTAGACCTACCACTAGGTCATAACCACCCTGTGAGAAGGAATGCTTGCCATAGCAGTAATTGACGTGAAAGCAAGTGTAGAGAAATTTAAATGGAAATTTCAGACAGTTCACCATCTAAGACAAAAATCGTATTCATTTCACTTGAGAAGTTTTGTATAAAAAGCACAAATGCAGATAATACACAAATCTAGGCAGAATTCAAACCCACTGTGTGTAAATTAATCAAGCTAATTTAGAAGCCCACAAATCTAGGAAGAATTCAAACACACTGTGTGTAAATTAATCAAGCCAATTTAGAACCCTTTCTGAAAAGCTTTACTGTCCCATTGTAGTCAGACAAATTATATTAGAGTTCAGTTCCTTTGCCTTTCTTTTTAATAAAAGCAAACACGTTTTTATTTGATCAATGTCCCAATGGAACAACTTTTCCCATGCCTATTTTAAGAAAGCACAGAATCTCATGATTTGTAATGAAAAGACACTATCAATTGTCCTTTGTAACAATATTATTTATTTTTCTTTGGCTCTGTTGTCCTTTAATATCTGGTTATAATAGATATGTTAATTATAGCTTCACTTTGGTCCACATGGTAAATATTGGATGTTTTCCTGTACACAATACCATGGTCTACAAGGTAATTTTGTTTGGTGAGTTGATACAATCATTCTACATGCTGTCTTTCATATGCTCCAACATAAGCATATTAATATAAATTGCAAGAACCAGATACCTCTTCCCAAAATTTTATGGAACTAATAAAACATTATAAAAATATCAAATTTTAGAGATGCACACACATTCAATGGAAATATGGATTTTCTTTGCTACAAAAAATGCATGTCAATGAAGTAAGATATATTTCAGTATAACAAAAATATGTTTGAAAAAGAATATATCCTAAAGCACTGCTTTAGAGCCTCAGAAATTAATATTAAAGAAGTTTTTATAAAAATGTAAATTAAAAGATGAGCAAATACTGAAAATGAGATACAGATTTATAAATACAATTAAATATTTTGTGTCATTTTGCAAAAAATAAAATAAAGTGACTTCTTGAAGCCCTGACGATATATGATAATTGTCTATGTTTCTGTGATAAAGTTGATTCACAACAATATTTTATAATGTTTCTTTCAGTTTTGGAGATGGCTGAAGCATTTTCTTAGAAACAATAAGTTTCTGCTGCTTAAGTGTTTCAGTTTGTGAATGTGAATTTTTATTTATGTTATACCGTATATAAACTTTGAGTTGTAATTGTATACTTGTCACAGTCTTTAGATACTGTGGAAATTCTAATCTGCTTTGCATTCTAGTAAGCACAGTTTATCTTCGATGTATGTTAGTGAGAGAAAAATACAAAGTGAGGCAAAGTAAGGCAAGGATAAACAGTACTCTGGTTTCTCAGTAAAAAATAGACTGCAAGGTGGCAAGGGTAGAAGCAAGGTTATGAGAGAACAATATATAAATCTCTGGCTTCAGTAATTATAAAAAAATGAAAACAAACATTTGAAAATCAATCAATAAAGAAAAGCAGTCTTATAATTATCTAGACACTGTGGTAGGAAGAGATTATTATACAAGATTTTAAACAACTAGAATACAATTTTATTTATTTTTAAAAAAGGAAAGTTATAATTGTTAAGCACAGTAGTTTAAAATACAGTAGACTGTTAATTTTATATGAGGATTTTGTTGAAATGGTGATTTGGGGCTGGTTGTGCAGTGGGAGAATATAATGAATATTCGGGCTTGGAGAATTGTGTTCCATGAGACTATCATTGGTTGGCTCGTTTCAGAAGGCTGTTCGCAGGAATGGGTCCACTGCTGATTGGTTTCCCTTAAAAAATTTGAGGCTGTCATTCACTTGATGATATTTACAATCACAGTCATATGTGCTGAAGCAAGGCGTCAATGACCAACTAATTTAGAAAACTGTTTTTGTTTGACAGATTAAAAACTGATTTTGTTACCTCTTTATTTATGTTGCTATAAAACAAAACACTTAGTGTTTTCCTCGATATTTGATAATATACAAAATGTGTCGTAATACAAAATCACTTGGCAAATGAGAAATAGAAAAAATGTCCTAATGTGGTGGTATTCACAGACCATACCTAGTTAACATCATATTTAACTGTGAAATGCTGATACCTTTCTCTCGCAAATAGGAATGAGCCAATAATGACTGCCCAAATTGCTTCTATTCGGCATTGTTCTTTAAATCCAAGTCACCTTGACAGTCACTCAATCTCTACCAAATATACCCAGAGGATATTTTTGAAGAGTCAAGAGGCTTATGTATACATATAAATGTACCTAGTAAGGAGAACAGTCAAGACCAGCAAATACGATCTTGAATACAAACAAGACAAAAAGTGTGCTGAGTTAGCATAGGAAATATCAAAGTACATCTCAATTCTACAGTAACTATGACAGTGTGTTATTAGTGTAAGGATAAAGGGAAAAATATTAGGGAGCCTAAACTTCAGGTTTGAGTTTCAAATACATGAATTTGAAGATAGGTTATTTGAGTTCATCTGGTATGAGGAACAGAAAGAAGAAAAATATTGAAGAAAAATGTACAGATTCCGATACTATGGAACACCAGTAAGGGCCAACATATGCAAAATGGAATCCCACAAGGGGAGGAGAGAGAGAGACAGAAAGAATATTCGTAGAAACAATGTCTAAAAGCATCCTAAATTTGTTGAGAAAAACTGATCTCCACACTCAATAAACTAAAAAACATCGACACCTAGACACATTATAGTCAAACTGTCCAAAGACGGGAAATGAGTTAACCCTGAATGCAGAACGAAAAATGTAATTTACAGGAAATAATCTACAAAATTAGTAAATTATTTACAAGAAATTATCATAGCCACAGGCAGTGGAATAACATATTCAAATATTTAGAAATATATTGAACATTTTTAAAGATACACTGTCAGATGAGAATTCTATACTCAGCCAAGCTATTCCTGAAAAGCAAATTCATAATTCTCTTCACCACAGATTCCCAATACAGAGTATAATGGAGGAGATATTTGCAGCACTTTTGTCAAAAACATTATGGAAAAAAATAAGAACTCCTAGAAGTCAATAAGGAAACGTAAGCAAATAAAAAACAGACAAATATGAAGGTGGGGACAAAAGCTCCAAATAGAAGAATCACGAGTCAAATTGTCAATGAACATGAAAGAATATTAGTATTATTAGTCAGCTTAGAAATAAAAACTGGAGTTATCATATGACACAAGTGCATATCCACTAGCATGACTATAGTACACAGATTGTTAATACCGTTTAGGCAAAGATATGGAGTGTTACCAGCTCTCAAAAGCAGTTACTAGATTTGTACATCACACCACTTTCAAAATCTTTTGGACAAAATGTGTTAAATTCAACAACACAAGCATTTCTCCTGACATATTAATTCTTCTCCTACTTATATCTTCAACAAAGTACACATTTGCTATACCATAAGGTATATGGAAGACTAGTCATAGCAGTATTATTCAAAATAGTCAAAGTTAAAGCAACTCAAATTTGTATAACCTATAAAATAATTACAAATATTATAGTATGCTTTGACAATTGCAATATATATAATATTCCCCCCTTATCCACAAGAATTAATCTTCAAGACCCCTAGTGAATGCCTGAAACTGGGGATGGTGCTGAACCATAAACAAACTATATATTTTTTCCTATACATGCATACCAATGATAAAGTTTAATTCATAAATTGGGAACAATGAGAGATTAACAAAAACCAATAAAATGTAACAATTATAACAATTTACCAGCATCACTATGCTTGCACTTTGGGACCATTATTAAGTCGAATAAGGGCCACCTGAAGACAAGCACAGCAATGCCACAAAAGTCCACCTGATAACTGAGTTTATTATTAAGTGAGAGATCAGTGGGTGGCTTATATATCCTGAATGATCTGGAAAAGGAATGGTT
Source organism: Colobus angolensis palliatus (assembly GCF_000951035.1). Taxonomy (NCBI): domain Eukaryota; kingdom Metazoa; phylum Chordata; class Mammalia; order Primates; family Cercopithecidae; genus Colobus; species Colobus angolensis. Next base: position 620,331 of record NW_012121043.1, read on the forward strand.
CATATCCTGGGTGGGATGGCATAAGGTTTCATCATGCCACTCAGAATGATGTGCAATTTAAAACTTAAAAATTGTTTGTTTCTGGAATATTTTGTTTAAGATTTTTGGACTCCCAGCTGCACAGGGGTAACTGAAACTGTGAAAAGTGAAACCATGGATAAGCAGAGACTACTAAACAGAAAATAATAACGATGAAACTACACAAAATAACATGGATGATAATCATAAGTGTATTATTTAAAAAATGTTTCAGGTAGTAAAAAAGTACATACTGTATGATTTCATTTATATGAAATGTATTTATCAGGAAAATTATTCAGTGGTGATACTATATCTTCAAGGATACAGTGATTGTAAAAGGGAAAGATAAAACTTCCTTATGTTTTTTTATCCTGATACTAGTTATACAGATGGGTTTTCACTGCAAAAATAGAATTGAATACAAGATTTGTGCAGTAACTGGTCTTCATTTATACTTCAATAAAATGTTTCTGCAATACATTTTTGTAGTTTAGGCTGCAGTAATAGAGATGGTTTAAAAAAGATTCCATATATAATTTGAAAATAAGCATGACATAATTTCTTGATAAATTAAAATAAGAATCTACAAAAGAGAAAGTAGTTAACACAGACTCCAATGTTTTGTAGAGAAAAATATAATTGTTGATTTCTGATTTGCAGAAAAAATAGTGGAGTAACAGGATTGGTGGTGAGAAACCATAAATCGAATTTTGACATATTAAAGGTATGATGTCTATTAAACATTCAAGTGGAAACCTGAGTAGGTAGTCAAACATGGATTTTGCTCTCCAGGGAGATTCCAGGCTACTGATATATATTGATATAGCATACACTCATATAGAATAGCTTTTCATATATTTATGGTACCAATGTGAATATTCTTATTTATAGATTTGTATCATTGGTGTAATTGTGGGGTTATTTAATTAACTGCTTTTTTTTTCTGATTACAGGTTGTTTTTCTTTATTTTCACATCCTCTTTTGAATTGGATGGTGTGCTTCATAGAGTTTTCCTTCTTGTGTCCTAGATTTGGTTTTATTCTTCTGAATAGCATTGAACTTTTATTCTGGAATGAAGGCATGGAATTGCTATGATCCTTCCCCAAGTTTTGACACAGTGGGTTCAGAACAGCCTTTATTCAAAAGCATTTTATTGCCAATAGTGAGGCAATATCCATCCACATCAGATTGATCATCCTATGTCACAAGGGGTCTTGCTGGTTGGGACATCATCTCCAGCCATGTTTTAAATCTGGTGATTGATTGTTCTACCCATAACTTACAGGTGGTCCTTGTGGTCCTTTTCTGGTTTTGGGTAGCTTATTCTTTCCTCCCTCTCTCTCTCTCTCTCTCACACACACACACACACACACACACACACACACACACACACACACACAGCAGTTCTCAGCCAAACACTTCAGTGGCTGTCTCTGCAGTTCTTAAAGTTTCATCAATAAGCAGTTTCTTCTTTTCTGATATTTCTCCCACAAATACTGTTTTGGATTCACCAATATATGGATCCTGTCTCCTTGTCTGGGTTCTCTTTCCTATTCTTCAGCCTGGAATCTTACTCTAGGCAGTGAACTGGGATGCTTATAAGAATCACCTGTTGTTTTATTTTACTCAGAATCACTGTCTTGAGCTATCTGCTCTCTAGATTGAAAATTATTCTGTCATATATACCATTCATGTTTCTATATGTTTAATAAGAGGAGGGTAAGTTTGTCTCCTGTTACTTTATCACAGAAGAAAATTTATATTTAAAGAGTTGCTAAAATGGCGTCTGAGATGTGACTTATGCCTTCAGGTAGCATAAGGTTTGATAAAGACCTAGACATATATATATAAATAAGGCAAACCATGACAAGATTCAGTTATTAGCAAATTTACAAAGTTAAATATATATCAAGTAAAACATGTTCATTTTAAAAAAGGATTAACCACAAAAATAATATGAATAAAGAAGAAAAACAGATTTAAGGAAAATCCATCAAAGCAGTATTTTTTGTTTTGTTTTGTTTTGTTCTGTTTGGTAGCCCTAGCCAAAGAACTTCACATTTCATCTTAGTGGAAATGTATTATCTTTACCTAAGGTCATTAAATGTATACATCTTATATGTAACAGCTTTTACGCTTATTCTAGGAGCAGCAAGAATTAATCTAAGTATGATTTATCTCGCATGAAGATGTCTTATAGCAGATTTAAGCCTCCAGATAAATGAACTATTATTTTCCTTAGTAAACTACACCTTTAATAGTGACTGGATTTCTTTTCTATAACAATGAACAAATATAGTGGGTTGATTCCTGATAAATTGATTCACCTTTTTACCGATTACAATAAAATACATTAAGTCTCCAAAAAGTAGGGGAAGAAGAAAAGTCACATTTAAAATATGTAGTTTTGAATGTAGTGCTTGCTATACATTTTTTAAAGCATGAACATACTGAACAGGCAAGTATGTTAACTTTACACATTTAAATACTTTTAACACAATAAATAGATCTCACAGTATACTCGTACCTCCATTCCCTACACTGATCAGGAGTTGTCATGACATAAAAATGAATACAGCAGCAAAAAGGGGCATTGGTAATAGTCTCATCCTTAGTAAATTATACTATGTTTCAAGGAATAATAACAAGAGGACTCAAACCTCCAAAGAGCCACAAATAGATTATGACAATAATTTTATATATTTTGATTAGTATGCTATTTGTAACATAATGCATTCAATAAATGTTTATTGAACTTAAATGACGTGTAATGACCTAAACTCCAGTGGCAGACTGACTTTGGTTAAAACAGCCAGACAGCATGCCTTGAACATTTAACATTTACAGATTATAAACTCAACAGGAGTCTACACTAATCTTTCAGAACCCTGCTGCACTCCTGGATGAGCCTCTACATACATTGAACTAAAACTCATTCCCATTCAGTATGTGATATTAATCAAACAGCAGGGTTCTGTAGCCCCTTTACCCTGTTTCTGTTTATCATTTCTGATTTTCACCCTGACCCATTTTCTAGTACGGAAGAGGTCAATGCTTTGCCAAAATGTATTATGAAAATAATTTTTGAATCCTCAATATTATATAGTTTTATTACGAATGCAAAATTTATTTCAAGACTTTTGAAAATTTTACTGGATAATTTCTGTTCTATAGCTACCACAACATTATTAGTGCTTTCTTTATAGGGCTCTCTAAGTAATCTATTTTTAGAAAACTTCAATGTAACATCAGCATACTATTTTGTTCCCATTGAATTATTATTGGTCATTATTATGTTGATTTTAAATAAAACCCAGTAATTTTTTTTTAGATTGAAAAGTCTACTTTTAGGTTAAAAATAGGTTTATGATAGTTCTCTAAATCTCCTAGAGATATATAGAAAAATAAATTAATAATCATATGTGTATGTGTGTACTTACTTTCACCCTCAAAATCTTCCATTTATTTACAATTTTTTGAAGATTTTATTCATGCTCTCTGGTCATAATGATTAGAAAAAATGAAGAAAGATTTTATACAGTATTTGAATACAATTTGAATTTGTTCATTTGTATCAAAGACAATATTTCATATATTCCTTAAAGGTCAAATTTAAAAAAAATATTTTAAGTATCAACATCTGTGATAGAATTATATTTTTCAAGGCACTTTCACAAGGACAATGCAAGTAGGAAATAACACAACTAGACCTGAATAAATTTTACAAGTTATTGTTAATATTCAGGAAAATAGAAAAAGTATTCCCATGAGTTTCTGAAATGTAAGGAAATTCTTACGATACTAAAGGTTAAATAAATATATTTAAGAAAGTAAAAATAACTGTATGCTGCAAATGACTTAGAAAACCTACAGTCATTCAATTCTGTAAGAGATAAAATATGTGAAATATATCATGTTGGATAACTAAAATCATATGACCTAGAATAATACTTACTATAATCTTAACTATATGCGTGATATAAAGTGTCTACCTGCCCACAATTTTAGGTTGAGTCTAAAGTAGTAAGGGGAATTTCAGTAAACTGATTAATATTTACTAGCCAATTAAATAATAAACACATTAGAGTAACTAGAGTTATAAGGTTATAACAACACATATGTATATAATAACACATATAGTATCAGATAAATACAAATAGTTTAAATTAATAAAGAGTTGTGCAATAAGTTATTCTAGACCATTTGAAATAAAGGAAAAAAATATAAATAATTATATGTATATATAAAATCCCTTTATTGCCAAGTAATGTAAAGGACATAAAATACAAAAATCATCATAAAACTGAAAATAAATAGGCATTATTGTCAAATTTATTAACTGAGGAGTACCTAAAATTATAAAACATGTTTGCAAAGTATAATATTTATGCATTTCTACATTGCTAAATATAGAAGAATACATCCACAAATAAAAGGAAAACAATACATTGCGAATTAATGCAGAAAATACATTATTAGTGCTCTAGCTTTTTAAAGGTGTACAAGTTACAAATATCATTGAGACACATATATGAATGAACAAAGACATAAATAGCTGCTTTCATTTATTATAAATAAATAGGCCCTTCAACCATAAACAATTAAAACACAAGACAAAATATTTGAGACATAGAATTTTTGGTATTTGACAACAAAGAAGACAGTGTTTTGGTAATCAAAAGAAGAAAAACAAAGACAAGACACAGTATAATTGACCTGGCTTTCTGCCCAAAAGCATTTTCTAGGCCACTTTGCAGGGTCATCAGAAGCAGACCACATCGATCTCCTTCATGTGAGATGGTGAAAGGAATTCAGAAAGGGAAAAGAGGCTGGAAATTATGAGCAGAATACCAGAATGAGGCTTGACAAAAATCAAATGGGAATCCGAATATGAATTTCTTTGATAAGTCCTGGAGGCCCTGTGTGACGCTCCAAGTGCCGGGAGTGTCATGACTGTGCTGCTGTAAAGTAAAAAGTGTGCAGAGCTCACAGATGTCAGAGCCTCTTAAACTTCAATCTGTCAGATGGATGAATCCGTATTAAACAATGAAAGTATTCAGTGGAGATGGCATAACGGTCAAACTTAGCATTTATATCTGAACTAGTCCTCATGTAAAGAACATTGTTCATCTGTTTTAACAAATCATAAAACAAATATCAAAATAAAAATTTTTAAATTGGCATATAAGTAACTATAATACCTTCTAGGAAAAAGATAAAGTACAAATGGTCGACCAATGGATCTTACCAATGTCTTTCATCCAGTGAAAGTGAGCCGAGAGCACACCACTGCACTCCAGCCTGGGCAACAGAGATAGACTCCGTCTGAAAATAAAAAAAAAAAAAAGGAAAGAAAGGAAAAGAAAGAAAAGAAGAAATTTAACAAAGAATGTACAAGGCTTTTACAATGAAAACTATAAAATATTTCTGAGAGAAATTCAATTTGTAAATAAAGAGATATTCCTTGTTCATGGATTAGGAGACTAAATATTTTTAAGATGGTAATTATTTTCAAATTGATATGTAGGTTAAATAAAATATCTATGAAAATCCCAGCAAAGTATGTTTCAAAATTTGAGAAAATAAATGTAAAATTTATATGAAACTGAAAGGACCAAGAATATCCAACCTTATTATAAAAAAGTTAGAGATTGTACACTTCCCGAGCACCAAATTTACTGCAAGCCTACAGAAACCAAGACTGTGTGATATAAGCACAAAAACAGACATGTAGATATGTGGAACAGAACTAAGCATTCAGAAATTTAGATTATGATATAGGAAATTGATAATGAAAAAAGTTGCCAAAACAGGTAGTGGAGCAAAGGTAGTCTTTTAAACAAATACACTGAATAATACATAGCCAACTATTATTTATATATAATTTTATACAGCCATATGAAAATATTAGTTAAAAACCTTATGCCATACATGAAAACTAATGAAAAATAAATTGTAGACCAAAGTGCAAAAATTAGATCACAAAACTTTCGAAAAAATACATAGGAGAAAATCTTGGATTAAACTAAAAGTTTTCTGGTATTACACAAAAAGCACAATACTATTAGAAAAAAATATTATTCATCCTAGTAAATGGAATCTACACCTTATATCATATTTAAGGGAGAATGAGTTAAATATTTTTATGGATTCTGCAAATGGAGTAAAACATTTTCTCTACAATAGTGATTATGGCATAAATTTTCACTCTCTTCACTTCTATTCAACATGTTGTGGAATTCCTTGCCAGTGCTGTAAGACATGAAAAGCAAATATTGTGTATACAACGGAGAAAGGAAAGGAAACTTGTTTTGAATCACAGGTGATATGATTATGTAATTAGAAAAAAACTTAAGACAAGTCCATGAAGTAATATTTTAAGTTAGCATCAACACAAGGTAAATTTACCATAATTGATTGAATTTATGTATACAAGCAGTAGTTGTCTGGAACATAAAAGTAAAAGGCATTTAGGAAGAAATTTAACAACATATGTTGAATACTAAATACTAAACACTGAATGCTAAAAAATTCAGAGTATTTCAGATCAAAACTCCATAGGATCAGTCTGAAGACCTAAATAGAGATACATAAATTTCGAGGAATAGAACACAAAATATGATTAACATACCAAATTTTACAGTTAATATGTTGACTCAGCATATTCCCTATCAAATTCTACCAGACTGTCTTGGAAATCAATAATTCAAAAATGTTTATGAAAATTCATAAAGAAGGAATATTCATAAAGAAGAGAAACATGGTAGATTTCACTGCTTGATTTCAGTAATAACTTTAAAGCTAAGGACAAACATATAAATCAATGAAAGAGTCCAAAACAGACCCAGACATATATGATCCATTGACTCTGACAAAGTTGCCACAGTAATTCAGTTGAGAAATAAAAAAGTACTTTCAACAAATGATTCTGAAACAACTAAAAATGTTAATCAACCAATATACATATTGATCTTTAACACATGCCATGCCTACAAATTAATTACAAATTTATAAAATATCTACATATAAGTGCTAGAACTCAAATATATCAAAGAGAAAATCTTTGCAGGCTTGAAAATATGCTCCTTTAATGAGATATAAAAAGAATGAACAAAAGAAAGAATGAACACATTTGACTTCCTATTGAAAGACATTATCAATAAGATGAAAATGCAAGCCTTGGAGAAAAATATGATACTCATAACAATAAAAAGTTTCAATTAATTATATATATATAGACACTGAAAAAGGAACAAGACTAATATATTTATGAAATTGGAATTTGCCATTTTATCTGAACAAGTATAATAATGATGGGCATTACAAAAATTTTCTATAGTGGTAACATAATGCAGAACGTTTTTCTACTTTTTATTTTTCTGAATTTGTTTATACTACACATTGTTAATAAATGGAATAGAATCATAGACTCCAAGCACTGGAATCTTATTGATTATAGTCTAACAGGGGAAATTTTCTTAAAATTAGCAACAAAACAGAACTCAGAAAAGTTTTTATCTTTTTGAAGAAATAAATTTGGGACCTATACTTTTTGCTTCTATAATTACCTTGTGCCTTTTAAGAGCACATTATCTTAACACAAACATACTTTTTTTCCTTTCTGTAGTCTTAATTATGTAGTGAGTAGTTTAGTACAATAGAAGTAATTACTACATCCTTTAAGATGAAAATATTTGTTGCATTTTATAAGCAGTACCATTTCTTATTCCCTGTATTTTTTGTACTGCCCTTCTTCACCCAGAGATATGGATGACATTACATTTTGCAAAGGTTGCATTCTTAATAATGCCTCTGTTTACAAACACTGGTCTCCAACAATACAGTTCCACCATTGACAAAGCACATTAATTCCAGGTACATCCATGCCTAAAGGCAGAAAACATAATTTCCCACTGGAGTGAAATAGGAAAATGTCAATTACACAAGGTTAGGCTAACATCATATCAGATAATATTTAAAAAGGGTTTCACATGCTGTGACCTTAAACTGAAAAGATAATGGTGTGTGGTATGTGAAAGCAAACCTAACCTCTGGAATTATTTAGTCATTTTCATATTACTAATAAAGTCAAAGGAGTGCACTGTTTAATATCTGTGAGTTGCTACTGAAAAGAGCATAGAAAATAATTATTCACAGGTCTATCTACATTTTCAAAGTGGATTTGTCTTACTCAGTTTTCAGTACTGAATATTTTCCATCTTATGTTTGAAAATAAATGAGTACATCTGAACACTCATTTGGGATAGTACAGAATTAATAATTGTGTCTGTTTGCTGGTGCAGTTTTATGATTATTGTACTAGCTCTATCTTTATATTTAATGAAGACAAACAGTGTTCCTGCTTAACCTCCATTAGAACTTTATTCTGCAGTGAAATAGTTCTGTTAATTTGTAGTAAAAACAAACATAAGCTACTTAGGAACTTCATCCTGTTTAAAAGTACTCAAGACTAAAAACATAAAAAGCTTAAGTATTGTAAATGAATTTTGAAGAAGGGAATTTAAAACATTTCAAAAGAAATAGGTTAACTCAAAACTTACCTTTGAAAAACAGAAAGTTTAATGCTGCTTGGTTCAAAATCTGACAGTTTCAGAGCAAAACTCAGAGGCACACCCTGGTGCATCAGTAATATTGTACTTTTCACATGTCTGAATAGTCTCAGAACACAATTAAGAGCTTCCAGGAGCATGTCATCGCAGGCCAGGGACTCAAGTGGGAAAAGGGTTGCTGACATCTGTGCTTCAGAGAAAAACAAATCTCAGCAATATGTTGTTAAGTGAATGCTAAAATAAAATAAGATATGTAAGTTGGAGATTTGGAACCCGAAAAGATTTTGTTACGTAATAGTAATATTATTAGTCACAGAAGTATGAGTGGTCCTTTTCTGAAGGTATTTAGATATGTATATGTGTAACAATGTTTCAGGCAATGACAGACCCTTATGGTCCTTTAATATTATAATACTGTATTTTTACTGTGTTTTACATTTCTGTGTTTTGTTACACAAATATTTACCATTATTTAACATTGTCTGCAGTACTCAGTATGGTAATATTCTGTACAGGTTTGTAGCCGAAAAGCAATAGGTTGTATTATATAGCCCATTATACAGTGTGTAGTAGACTAGACCACGGGTTCCCACCCCCAGGCTGGGGACAAGTACTGGTTCGTGGCCTCTCAGGAAACGTGCCACACACCAGAACGTGAGTGGTGGGTGAGTGAACATTACTGTCTGAGTTCTGCCTTCTGTCAGATCAGCCTGGCATTATCTCCTCCTAGGTGCACGAACCCTGCTGTGAACCGTGCATGCTAGGGATCCAGGTTGTATGCTCCTTATGAGAATCCAACTAATGTCCAACTAAATCATTCCAACCCAGCACGTCGCTGCAACCTCTCACTGATGTGGAAAAATTATCTTCCACAAAAGTGGTAAACTGGTCCCTGGTGCCAGAAAGGTTGGGGACCAATGGGCTAAACCATCCAGATTAGTGTAAGTGCACTCTCTGAAGTCTGCACAATGACAAAATTGCTCCAGGATTCATTTCTCAAAACATATGCCCATTGTTAAGGGACGCATGACTATACTTAATTTGAACTTGGATTGTTAAGATTTAAATATATGTAACTATGATGTTATTGTGAATGCAGACATGTTTTCTGGAATAGAGCAAATTATAATTCATTTACAACAAAAATTACTTATTTACAGCAAATAATACTTCCTCCTTTGCTCCATTTCTTAGCCCTGAAGTGATGTAGTGAGAACAAGATGTCCTCATATATGTAAGGAAATCTACTGTAGGCAAGGAACATTGAAATGTAATTCTGGTTGGTTTGTTATATAGAAGCTGGACAGCTGTCTTCCCTTGTCTGCTGAGAGACAAAGAAAAACCTTTGTTCTGTAGTATGGCCATGTTTTCCTTAGAAATACAGGAAGGAAAGATCTTGAGCTCTTACCCTTCTGAACATAAATAAATTTCTCTGGAAGAAGAAGAAGAGACAAAGAAAAACCTTTGTTCTGTAGTATGGCCATGTTTTCCTTAGAAATACAGGAAGGAAAGATCTTGAGCTCTTACCCGTCTGAACATAAATAGATTTCTCTGGAAGAAGATTAAAAACCAGGTTCTTTAGCTTTACAGTGCAGGCATAGCTGCATTGTATGAGGTCTCATTCCTCTTTGGAATATAAGTACACCTTCCGGAGAAATCATCTCCCCAGACTTCTTATAATCAATTAAGACATAATTTAACTTCCAGACTTGTAGATTAGCCCCTATTCCAAGGTTTAGGAATATTCATTTCAATAACCCTAATTATGTAAACCTCCCAACAATGTTTTCTCCACAGCCCCTCGTGAATGTGAGTCTTGCCGTCAGCATTGAACATGGGAGTATGCAGGGAGCTTTTCACTTGAGAATGGAATGTTTATATTAAGTTTCACCAGAGTCCAATGTAATAGATCATCTTTAGTGTTCTGCATGGGTGTTGTTTTGGGAGCAATAATTGAAAATCTCACAACAGATCTAATAATAATAATATATAGGTTAAATTATATCATCTGCTATTTATAGATCTCATGCTCATAAAAGCTGTGGGCAATGCCTCTGGCCACTTCAGCACAGTTTCTGAATAAATTTTGAACAGTTTATTTTTAATATTACTCACATTATTATTCTCTGATGTCAGTCCATTTCAGCTTATGAGGGCAATAAAGAACTTGATGAATCTTTAGAGTTTTACAGTCCTAACTGCGATTTTTAATAGAAGACTTTGGAAAGCATGGTATTCAGAGATTCGTGACTGCTACGGTTTGAATATGTGTCTCCTCCAAAACTCACATTGTAACTTAATCCCCAATGTGGCAGTATTGAGATGTGGGACCACTAAGAGACTGGGTCATGATGGCTCTACCCTTATAAATGGATTAACACACTTATGGATTAATAGATAACTGGGTTAATGGATTAATGGGTTATCATGGGAGTATAACTAGTGGCTTTATTAAAAAGGGAAGATAGATGTAAGCTAGCATGCTCAGCACCCCTCGTAATGTGATGACGTGTGCCACCTCAGTACTCTGCAGAAAGTCCCCACCAGCATATGACTCTCAGTAAATATGTTACCTAGACCTTGGAATTCTCAGCCTCCATAAACAAATAAATAAATTCATTTTGTAAATAACTTACCCAGTTTCAGCTTGTATTAGTCCATGTTCATACTGCTATGAAGAAATATCCAAGACTGGGAAATTTATAGAGAAAAAGTTTAATGGACTCACAGCTCCACACGGCTGGGGAGGCCTCACAACCATGGCAGAAGGCAAAGGAGGAGCAAAGACATGTCTTACGTGGCGGCAGGCAAGAGAGTGTGTGCAGGGGAACTGCCCTTTATAAAACCATCAGCTCTTGGGAAACTTATTCAATAACACAAGAATATAATTGGAAATCCTGCCCTTAAAATTCAATTACCTGACAAGTGGGGATTATGGGAGTTAAAATTCAAGATGAGATTTGGGTGGGGACACAGTGAAACCATATCATTCTGCCCCCAGCCGCTCCCAAATCTCATCTCCTTACATTTCTGTGAATCATGGCATAGCAATCAACATTCAATCCTTGCTACTTGCCGTGTTAATAAGGGTTTGGTAGCTGAGAGTTGCCATGTGGCCTCTGTAATTCCAGAATCTCTTCATCCATGTTGGTATTGATGGCAGTAGCTGCTGCCATCATTTGGCTGATGCTGCACATTCCATGGAGCTGGTGGGAGCCCCGCATCTTCTGAGTTGGGACGGGAGCTCACTGTTTGTTGCTGCAGCTGCCCAAACCAGAGCTGCAGACACAGGCCTCCTGCTCCACACAGCACAAAGGAGCCCCACCCTCCTGGGTCGGGCTACTGTCTCCTAAACTGCAGCTGTGGATCCGAGCCTTTCTGTGCTATTTGGAGAGGGCTGGGAGCAGGCAGGGTCTGCCATCCCAGGTATGGCTGTGACTCCCTCCCAGGTGCAGGAGCTGGGTGTCTTTGGAGCCTGTAACCTCGGGTGTCCCAGGAAGGACCTCCCCACCGCATCCCTACAGGCTAGGGGATGTCTTCTCATGCTGCCTGGCCTCTCTCCACTCCCAGCTCCTGCTCCAATCTCCAAGCAGGGGGTGGGGCTGAGCCTGGGGGGATATGAATGGTGGCGGGATGCAGCTCGTGGTGCCTTTTACAGCCTGCCATGGCCACCCATGGACCAATGGGCATGCATTTCCTCCCCTCTGAGGTCCATAAAAGCCCTGGTATCAGCCAGAGTAGAAGAGAGGATAGCCAGAGAATGAAGAGGCCAGAGAGACGATAAGACAGGACGGCCAGCTACAGAGGGGAGTACCCTTCCACTGAATGCTGCGGAGACCACCTGCCAGCAGACAGGAGCTACCCTCTCTGCTGAGAGCTTCAGAGACCTGCAGAGATGTCCAAATGGCTTGTCTGCAGAGAGGAGCTACTCTCTCCAGGGCCTCCTCTTTGCTGATAGCTGAACAGTCAAAGGGATGACTTGCCTACAGAGAGAAGCTACTCACTCCTCTGAGCTCTTGTGTTGTTGTTGTTGTTGTTGTTGTTTGTTTGTTTTTTGAGCTAGAGTCTTACTCTGCTGCCCAGGCTGGAGTGCAATGGCACTGTGACAGCTCACTACAACTGTTCTAACGCTAAATAAAACTCTTCTACTTCTTCACCCTTCAAAAAAAAAATCATGCCTTCCTGACAGTCCCCCAACTCTTATTTCAGCTTTAACTCAAAATTACACAGTCCAATGTGACATCTGAGACAATGCAAGTCCCTTCCACCTATGAACCTATAAAATCCAAAGCAAGTTAGTTACTTCCTAGATACAGTGGGGGTACAGGCATCAGGTAAGTACACTCCTTACAAATAAGAAAAATTGCCCAAACTGAAGGGGCTACAGTCCCCACGCAGGTCCATAACCCAGTGGGGCAGTCAAATCTTAAAGCTACAACATGATCTCCCTTGACTCTGTCTCACGTCCCAGTCATGCTGATGCAAGAGATGGGTTCCCATGGTCTAGGGAAGCTCCACCCCTGTGACTTTGCAGGGCACAGCCCCCTCTTGGCCATTTTCACAGGTTGACATTGAGTGTCTGCAACTTTTCCAGGCACACCATGCAAGTTGTCAGTGGATCTACCATTCTGGGGTCTGGAGGACAGTGGCCCTCTTCTCACAGCTCAACTAGGCACACAGGCCCAGTGGGCACTCTGTGTGGGGTCTGTGTGGGGTCCCTTCCTCACTGCCCTAGCAGAGGTTCTCCACGGGGACTCTGCCCCTGTAGCATACCTCTGCCTGGACATTCAGGCATTTCCACTTATCTTCTGAAATCTAAGCAGAGGTTCTGAAACCTCAGTTCTTGACTTCTGTGTACCTGTAGGCACAATGCTATGTGTAAGTTGCCAAGGTTTGGGACTTGTACCCTGTAAAGCTATGGCCTGAGCTGTATGTTGGCTCCTTTTAGCCATGGCTGAGACACAGGGCACCAATATCTGGAACTGTACACAGCAGCAAGGGCCAGGGCCCAGCCAACAAAACCATTTTTCCCTCCTAGGCCCTCCAGCTTGTGATTGAAGGTTTTGGCATAAGGACCTCAGACATGTCCTGGAGGCATTTTCTTCATTGTCTTGGTGACTAACAATTGGCTCCTTGTTACTTATACAAATTTCTTCAGCCAGGTTGAATTTTTCCTCAGAAAATATGATTTTCTTTTCTATCACATCATTGGGCTGCAAATTTTCCACAGTTTTATGCTCTGCTTCACTTTTAAACATGAGTTCCAATTCCAAACCATACCATTGTGAATAAATGAAACTGAATGCTTTTAAGAGCACCCAAGTCATTTCTTGAATGCTTTGCTGCTTAGAAATTTCTTCCAGATACCCTAAATCATCTCTCTCAAATTAAAGTTCCACAGACTGCTAGGGCAGGGGCAAAATGCTGCCAGACCCTTTGCTAAAGCATAGCAAGAATCACCTTTGCTCCAGTTCCCAATAAAAGACCACCTCAGCCTGGACTTTGTGGTTAAAACCATTTGACAAGTCTCTAGGAAGCTCGAAAGTTTCCCATATATTCCTGTCTTCTTCCAGGCCCTCCAAACTGTTCCAACCTCTGCCTGTTACCCCGTTCCAAACTTGCTTCCACATTTTAGGGTATCTTAATAGCAGTACCCCACTCTACCAGTACTAATTTTCTGTATTAGTCCCTTCTTCTACTGCTATGAAGAAATATCCAAGACTGGGTAACTTATTAAGAAAAATATGTTTAATGGACTCACAGTTCCACTTGGCTCAGGAGGCCTCACATGCATGGTGGAAAGTAAAGAAGGAGCAAAGGCACATCTTACATGGCAGCAAGCAAGAGAGCATGCACAGGAGAACTGCCATTTGTAAAACCATCGGATCTCATGAGACTTATTCATTATCACAAGGACAACATGGTAAAAACCTGCCCCCATGATCCGATTACCTTCCACTGGGTGCCTTCCACTACACATGAGAGCTAAAATTCAAGATGAGTTTTGGGTGGAGACACAGCTAAACCGTTTCACAGGTATTCTGTTCTAAGCAATGGAAAATTGAATAAGACAGTGATATTTCAAAGGGAGAAACATGCTAGCTGTGACATATTGTTATTTTGTAAAAATGTGGTTGATTTTGGTCTTTCAGAAGATTTTCACTGAGGCTATTTCATTATTTGCTTACTTAAAAATGTGACATTCATTTATTGACTTTCAGAAATATGCTCACTGCAACAAATTATTTTTAATTGAAAAGATTTTAAACTAGTGCTGATATTAATTTTACTACCACTAGTCAGTCATCCTTGCCATTTTTAGGAGTAAAAATTATTATATTTTTTTCTCATCTGACTCTCTTGCTATTTCCTTAGCTAATGTTTCAAGAAAGTACACCTAGCTATTGCAGTCCCTGAAGATAAAATTTCATGAATTAACATGTTTATCAATCTCTTTTGTGTATAAGATTTTTAGTTGACTCAACTCTTAGTCCAATGGCAGCACAGAAATATTTAGAACTCAATATGACAAATAAAATGAATGTGAAATGCACAAGAATAGGGAATTATACATACATAATGCATATTATTTTTGTATAATAATATATACATAATTACATGTACATATATATTATTTATATATGTAATTATATACACATGCATGTTTGTGTATATAAGTTCCCTTGGGTTGCCATAACAAAATACCACAGAGACTGGGGAGCTTAAACAACAAACCTTTATTTCCTTTCAGGTCTGGAGGCTGCGATTCCAAGGTCAGGATGCCAGCATGGTTGACTTTTGGTGAGTTCTGGTGAGGGTTCCCTTTCTAGGTTGTAGACAGAAGTCTTCCTGCTATGACCTCACATGGTCTTTCTTGGTGCTTGCATGCAGAGTCAAGTGTACAAGCTCTCTGTTGTCTCTTCTTATAAGATTACTGATCATTTCAGATCAAGGCCTCGCCTTTATTGTCCAATTTAACCTTAACTATTTTTGTGGAGTCATCACCTGCAAACACAGCCCATACTGGGGTCCAACACTTAAACATTTGCATTTGGTAGAGGGGGGAGAAAAACATTCAATCATAACATTTTGCTCCTGACTCCTCTACCCAAATTTGTATCATTGTCATATGCAAAACACGCTTCCTTCACCTCAACAGTCCCCAAAGTCTGAATTCATTCCAAAATAAACTAAAAGTCTCAAGTCCAAAATCTCATCTAAATGTCATCTAAACCAAATGTAGACAAGACTTGAGTTATGATTCATCTTGAAGAAAATTTCTGTCTAGCTGTGAACCTGTGAAACCAGACAAGTTATGTGCTTCTAAAATATACTGGCAAGACAGGCATGGGATAGATATTTACATTCCAAAGGGTATAAATTAGAAGGAAAAATGGGGTTATTGTTCCCAAGCTAGTCCAAAACCTAGCAAGGCAAATTCGGTAGACCTTAAGTCTTAAAAACAATCTTATTTGATATGATGTTCTGCCTTTGAGCCCACTGTTGTGGTGATCCCCCCTTTCAGACCCACTGGCGTGGGCAGAGGAAATTTTGTCCTCATGACTCTGCCAAGTAGTGGCGTCATGGTTGACTATGAATGACTCCACATCCCCATATCTGCAGGGCAGTACTTACCCAAGGCTTACGTATGGAGTACCCAAGTACTTACCTATGGAGGCCCAGGAGTACCCAAGTACTTACCTATGGAGGCCCAGGGGCCTCCATAGAGGCCATGTGGCCTGTTGAAACTAAAGTGATGACTCTATCCTTTGAAACCAATAAAGTTGCCTGATGATCTCTGAATTATATATGAAATAAAATATGGTTATTTCTTTACTTGAATAATAGCCACCATTACTTTTATTCACAGCCAAAAAGCATAGCTCTATTGTCCTGTCTTGTAGAAGGTAGGAAGCCTCCCAGCTTTCCTTCATTTTATCAGATCTCTGTCCCCCCAGTTGAAACTTGCAGTGTTTCTATTTGTATAATTCCATAATCTTTATATTGAGTGACAGTTCAGCCACACACCCGTTGCTCTATTCAGAATACATTCTCATATTTTTGCAATATGGGCAAGCTGAGAATTTTCTAAATCTAAATGTTCTGGTTCCTTTTTGCCTAACATTTCTTAATTGAATTTATCTCTACTCTTACATGTTACTATAAACAGTCAGGAGGATCCAAGCAGCTCTTTCAAAACTTTGCTTAAAAATCTCCTGAGCTAAGGATTTAATTTTATCACCTGGCAAGTTCCAACTTCCAAATCAACCAAACAAACAAAACAACAAAATGAGGGCCTAATTCATTCAAGTTATTTGTAATTTCATAGCAAGGATCACCTTCCTTCTACTTTCCAAAAACCTGTTTCTTATTTACATTTGAGGCCTCATCAGAATGGCTTTTATTTCTACCAACATCCTGTTTCTGCCATTAATATTTTTAACCAACATTAATATTTCTACCAAAAAACTGTTAATAATTATTTATGTATTACATAAGAAGATGGAAAACTTTCCTTAAGCTCTTTTGTTTTCTTTCCCAGCCCTCCAGTCTTTAAATAAAATAGTCTTTAATATCTGCATTTCTACCAACATTCCTTTCACAGCGACGGCAATCTAGTTTTTTCTTTTCTTTTTTTTTTCTTTTCTGGACATGCACTTACAAACTCCTCCAGCTTCTATGCATCGTACAGTTCCAAAGACACTTTCAGATTTTCAGGTATTTGTTTCAGCAGCATCCTACTTCTTGGTACTAAAATATGTATTAGTCTGCTCAAGCTGTCATAACAAAATAGCCCGAGCTGGTCCAGCCTGGCCAGGTTTTCTCTTGCTGGCTTATAGGTGGTCATCTTCTCCGAGGTTTACACACAGTCTATCCTCAGAGTGTGCGTGTATGTATATGTGCCGAGAGAGTGGCAGCAAGCAAGCACTCAGTCATCTGCTTATAAGGAAGTCAATCCTGTCATATCAGGGGCCTCCATAAAATCTCAATTATTTCCTTAGAGGCCTCCTCTCCAATTACAGTCACATCGGGGTAATAGGGCTTCAACATATAAATTGGAGGGAAATCACAAACATGCAGTCCCTAACAACACACATGTGTAAGCACACACACACACACACACACACACACGCACACGTGAATATATCCTTAGCAGAATTATTTTCATTTGTAAAGGGTGAATGAAAATTGCCTAGATAGAAATCACAAGAGATCATACGAAGTCTTTTAAATAGATTTAAAAATACATCCCTTATAATGTCATATGACTAAAAAAGAGAAAACATATTTTGGTTAATGCAATATTCTTAAAATATTTTCACACCAAATGTGGCGATAAAACAAACATTAACAAATCTATATTATATATTGTGTGATTTTTGTTAAGAAGATATTCAAAATCTAGTCCACAATTTTAAAAGAAATGTGGAATTTTTTCATTAGGATAAGAAAACATTTTCGGGAGAAAATAATCAAAAGTACAGATGACAAAATAGCTTCTACTTTGTGATATTATGCATATTAAACAACCAAAAGGAGAGCCAAGAATCAAAATTAGCTTGTTCTATGCAATACTCTGCAGGTTATCTAGATTTATTACTGAGTAATAAGGAATTTGTCCTGAGCCCAAATAGAAGTCTAACCTGCGTCCCTGACTCCTGGGAAGTTACAACTAAACACTTAAAGTTTTTCACGTGCTAGGACTGTTTGTGTTGTTCATGATGGAATCCTCAATCCACACCTGATAGTTTCTGTTAACTGAGTCACTTTTGGTGGGTTCTGGCCTCACAGAAAGACCAACCACATAATTAGAGGATAGAATTTTGAGCTATATATCAGCCTGACCTCTGCAAGGAATAAAGGGGTTAAAGCCGAACTAAATGATGTGGGTGATGGTTCAATCAATCATGCCTATGTGAAACAACAATAAAACTGGACCCAGAAGCATAAGGAACCTTCTCTGGTTTACAATACTCTTGATTATTGTTACCCATTGATGTCAGGAGAGTAAAGTATCCCTGAGAACAACAGAAGTTACAGATTTGAAACCCTCCCACATGTTTCCTCAGGCATCTCTTCTTTGGTTGATTCTAATTTGTATCTTTTGCTACAATAACACTGTGCTTATAAATGTAGCAATTTCTTATTTCAGTTATGTAATTTTAGACCCCAGAATTTGCTTTTGGTTCTGTTTTGTAATTTCTGTTTATTAACATTCTCTATTTGATGTCACATTGTCATCCTACCTTCCGTTACTTCTTTAATCACAGTTTCCTTTAGTTCTGTGAACATGTTTGTATAATGGCTATCTTAAAGTATTTTGTTACTAAATATGATATCTGGTTATTCTCACAAAAAAAAATAAAATAAAATAAATGTAGCAATTTCTAAATGTTGTGAGTCATTCTATCAAATTACCTAACTTGAGAGAATCTGTGGGGCCTGAGTTTGTAGCCTGCTGCCCCAAAGTAAGGATGATCCTGTGAACCTTTCAACCTATATTTGATGTTGGAAGTCTTAACAAGACTTGGCAGTTCTGGAGAAATATACTCTTAACCTGGAGGTTGGTTAATTCTGGATAATGTCTAAGGTGGAAGAGTTACTTGAAGATTATTTAACTTAAAGACTATATGTGTGACTTGGCATTCTGATTAGTTATGTCAGTCAAAAATCTTGTTTAAATTTCCTAATTAATGTGTACTTGTTTCTTACAGATGGCACCATCACTTTCATCAATCTGTGCTACGGTTTGCCTTATGAGTCTATTTGGGTAGGCAATAATCTCTGCTTATTCAATCAAAGGTAAGTCTAGGTATAAAAATGGAGGCATTTTGTTGATGTAATTAAAGTTTATCATTGGTTGGCTTTAAGGGTGATTATCCCAGGCACTCTGGTTGGGCCTAATTCAATTAGTTGAAAGGAACAAAAGCCAAAATAGACAAACGGGATCTAATTAAACTAAGAGCTTCTGCACAGCAAAAGAAACTATCATCAGAGTGAACAGGCAACCTACAGAATGGGAGAAAATTTTTGCAATCTATTCATCTGACAAAGGGCTAATATCCAGAATCTACAAAGATCTTAAACACATTTACAAGAAAAAAACAACCCCAACAAAAAGTAGGCAAAGGATATGAACAGACACTTTGCAAAATAAGACATTTATGATTTGTGAGACCAAACATATGAAAAAAGCTCATCACCACTGGTCATTAGAGAAATGCAAAACAAAACCACAATGAGATACCACCTCATGCCAGTTAGAATGGTGATCATTAAAAAGTGAGGAAACAACAGATCCTGAAGAGAATGTGCAGAAACAGCAATGCTTTTACACTGTTGATGGGAGCGTAAATTAATTCAACCATTGTGGAAAACAGTGTGGGGAGTCCTCAAGGATCTAGAACTGAAAATACCATTTGACCCAGCGATCCCATTACTGTATATATACCCAAAGAATTATAAATCATTGTACTGTAAACACACATGCACACATATATTTATTGCAGCACTGTTCACAATAGCAAAGACTTGGAACCAACCCAAATGCCCATCAATGATAGACTGGATAAAGAAAATGTGGCACATATACACCATGGAATACTATGCAGCCATAAAAAAAGGATGAGTTCATGTCCTTTGCAGGGACATGGAAGAAACTGGAAACCAGCTGGGCACAGTGGCTCATGCCTGTAATCCCAGCACTTTGGGACTCTGAGGTGGGCAGATTACAACGTCAAGAATTTGAGACCAGCCTGACCAAGATAGTGAAACCCCATCTCTACTAAAAATACAGAAATTAGCTGGGAGTAGTGGCATGCGCCTGTAATCCCAGCTACTTGGGAGGCTGGGGCAAGAGAATCGCTTGAACCCAGGAGGCAGAAGTTGCAGTGAGCTGAGATCACACCACTACATTCCAGTCTGGGCAACAGGGCGAGACTCCATCTCAAAAAAAAAAAAAAAAAAAAGAAACTGTAAACCATTATTCTCAGCAAACTAACACAGGAACAGAAAACCAAACACCACATGTTCCCACTCATAAGTGAGCACTGAACATTGAGAACACATGGACACAGGGAGGGGAACATCACACTCTGGGGCCTGTCGGGTGGTGGGGGGCTAGGGGAGGGATAGCACTAGGAGAAATACCTAATGTAGATGATGGGTTGATGGGCACAGCAAACCACCATGGCACATGTATACCTATGTAACAAACCTGCAAATTCTACACCTGTATTCCAGAACTTAAAGTATGATTTAAAAAACCTTTTATAAATAAAATAAAATAAAAAGGTAAAAAACAAAGCAGACCAAAGCTTTGCTAAGGAAGAAGAAATTCTACCTATGAATAGCAACTTTAGCTTAACTTGCTCTTTCATGTGTACTGGCCTATGGAGTTTGAACTTAATTACGTGTCAGTTGCTTTAATTTTAAAATGGAGATAATATTACAACTCACACAAGGTGCTTTTCTTTATTTTGTTTTCTATTTGCATGGCAGGTATTTCTTCATCCCTTTACTTTGAGGTTGTGCATGTCATTAAATGTGAGATGGGTCTCTTGATACCAGCAGATGGTTGGGTCTTGCCTTTTGTTCCAGCTTGCCACTATATGTCTTTTTAGTGGGGTATTTAGCCCATTTACATTCAAATGTTAATCTATTTTTCCTCTATGTGTGCTGTATGCTACAACTAACTGCATTGTCAACATTTCTTAAATGTATCCTAATTATCCTAATTATGTTTTGTAGAACACTGCAATAATTTAATAACAGAAATTATTTTAAAATGCACAGGAAAAATATGCTTAAATAGACCATTGTAGTTCTACAGAACAAATTGTAATAAATTTCAAAAGATTAAAGACTATGCCATCTTACTAAATTAAACTAAAGCTAGAAATGAATAAAATAAGAAAACTAAAAATATAAAATATATAGAAATTAAATCATATATTTCAAAATGTTTTATAGGATAAACTACCAAAATGCAAATAAGAAAATGTTTTGAACTAAGTGAGTATAAATGTAAAACAGTAGCATTTATAGGATATAGCTAATTCAATGCTCAAAAGAAAATCAATCCTTTTACGTATATATCAGAAACTATGTATAGCTTTCTCTCTCTTCTTCTCTTCCATGTTATTACTAGAAAAGTCAAAACAATACAGTCATATTTTCTTTAAAAAAAACAAATGAACTCTTACAATTTAGGGTAAGACAAACTTAAAAAATAATATTAGCTCCATGTATCTCCCTGCAGTAACATGATCTCAATAGTTTACTATGGTGTATATGTATCATATTTTCTTTATCTAGTCTATTATTGATGGGCATTTAGGTTTGATTACATGTCTTTGCTGTTGTGAATAGTCCTGGAGTGAACATCCACATCCACGGGTCTCATAATAGAATAATTTATATTGCTTTGGGTATATACCTAGTAATGGGATTTCTTGGTTGTATGGTATTTTTTTCTTTAGGACTTTGAGGAATTGTCACAATGTCTTCCACAATGGCTGAACTAATTTACACTCCCACCGAAGTGCATAAGCATCCCCTTTTCTCTACAAACTCACCAGCATCTGTTATTTTTTGACTTTTTAGTAATAGCCATTCTGACTGGTGTTAGATGGCTATTATCCTTAGCAAACTAATACAGAACCAGAAAATCAAATATCACATGTTCTCACTTATAAGTGGGTGCTAAATGGTGAGAACACATGGACACATAAAGCATAACAACATACACTGGAGCCTTTTGGAGGGTAGAGGATGGAAGGAGGGAAAGGTTCAGCTAAAAAAATTAATGAGTACTAGGCTTAGTACTTGAGTGATGAAATAATCTGTACAACAAACTCCCATAAGATGAATTTACATATGTAACAAACCTGCACTTGTACCCCTGAACTTAATATAAAAGTAAAATTACAAATAATAATAATATTAGAAACAAATTGACTACAGAAGAAAACAAAAATTAGAGTAGGTAAAAATTAAGAAATTAAGAAATCAAAACTTTTATCCTTAAAAAATATTACATTAAGTGAGTTCTGGTTCTCAAATGGAAAGATAAACGGAGGGTGGCTTCAACCTCCCTCACAGAAAATCAAAAACAAACACGTAACTTTGACATCTACACTAGCAACCATTCAGAGCTCAAGTCTGAGGTAGAAATAGTTTCTGGGGCCATAAAAAAGTGGAAAATCTCTGAGCACACGGTAGGGAATTAGACTTCCACATCCATGATGCCCATCCCTCCTTATTGTCAGGGCACAAAGCATGTGAAAAATCTCCCACCAATTTAGTTTCTACACTGGAAAAAATAAGACTGATGTGGTCAGCCAACCGCATTACCATCTTGTCTTCACTGGAAGGAAACCTATCTTTGCTTGAAGTCATGGGTGGCATCATGACTGTCTGAAGGGAGCAATATTCCTAAGGACAGGCAGAGACAAATAGGGGAGGTGGGACTATCATCCTCAGCTCCAGAAACTCTGCTCCATAACAATTTATAACCACAAAGGAGACACCAAATCAGACTAGCTATTTACCAGTACCACACTGTAGGAGATACATTCCCCATGTCCCCTGAGCACAAACCCCTAGCCAGCCTTCACACACTGCTGGGATAATTCTTTCATGACCTCTTCCACTTGGAACAAGCACTGCTCCACTTGCTAGAGATGAGGCAAACCTGGGCTTAAGGTGCCACTTAGATCTGAGGAGATGGAAACCTAGCAGTCAAGATTCACTAAGCAGACATATTCAACAAAAATCAAAACAAGCTAAACAGACAGGGAAACCTGTAATAAATAATGAATTATTCAATGCAAAGACATATATGTGTACCCACAAGAAACAACAGCAAACAGGGAATCATGACCTTCCCAAATGGACACATTAAAACCTAGTGACTGATCTTAACAAGATTTATGAGCTCTCTGAGTAATAATTCAAAATATCAATTATAAAGAAACTCAGTGATCTCCAATGCAACACAGAAAAGCAATTCATAAATGTATCACATAAATTTAACAAAGAGATTAAAATAATAAAATCAAATTAATTCTGGAACTAAGAAATAACATTTGCTGAATTTAAGAACTCTTTTGAGACTCTCAACAGCAGGTCAACCAGACAGAGGAAAGAATCTGTGAACGCGAAGATCAGCTACAGGAATATACACAGGCAGAGGAGAAAAAAAAGAATGTAAAAAGATAATTTGCAAGATACAGAAAATTGCTTCAGAAGACCAAATCTAGAATTATAGGCATTCAAGAGGGAACTGAGAAAAAGCAAGAGGTAAAAAACTTATTCAAAGAAATCATAACAGAAAACATCCCCAAACTTAAAAAAGATATAAGTACACAGGTATAAGAAGAACTTAGAATACGAAAGAGATGCAACCTAAGTAATACTAACCCAAGGCATCCAATAATGAACTCTCCAAGGTCAAAGCGAAGATCCCCAAAGCAGTGAGAGATATGAAACAAATAATGAATAAAAAGGTTCCAATTCACTTAGCAGCAGAATTTTCAACAGAGTCCTTACAGGCTAGGAAGGAATAAGATAACATTTAAAAAATCCTCAAAGAAATAAAAATGCGATACAAGTATACTATATCCAGCAATATTTTCATTCAAATATAAAAGCAAAATCTTAAAGTCTTTCCCAAACAAAAGCTGAGAGAATTTACCATCCCCAAACCTGTCTTGCAAGAAATATTAAAAACATTTCTTTAATCTTGAAGAAAATTTCACTAATGTGCAAAAAAAAAAAAAAAATTAAGGTATATAAAACCTACTGGTAAAATCAAGTACAACAACAAACCTAGAATATACTGTTACCATATTTGTGGTACGCAGTGTACTCATGACTCCAGTATGAAGTCCAAAAGACAAATCTATCACAACAACAATAGCTACAGTAATCTGTTACAAGAGAAGTAATATGAAAATATATAAATTGAGAAAACCGTAAATCAAAATGTTGGACAATAGAATTAAAGTGTGGAAATGTTTTGCCTCTGTTTTTATTCTTTTATTTCTGATTTAAGATAAACTGTCATCTCATTAAAATAACTTGTTATATCTATAAAATTAGCCTTTTTCACAGACAACATGATTTTATACTGCATAACTGGATAACCATGTCCAGAAGAATGAAACTGCACCCCTACCTTTCACCATACTCAAAATATTATTCAAGATGGATTAAAATTTAAATATAAGTCCACAAACTTTAAAAACCCTAGAAGAAAACAATGTCAAATACACATTTGACATTGGCTGTGGCAAAGAATGTATGGCTAAGTCCCCAAAAGCAATTGCAACAAAAATAAACATTGACCTAATTTTTAAGTGGGACCTGATTAAAGAGCTTCTGCACAGCAAAAGCAACAATCAACAGAGTAAACAGACAATTTAGAGAATGGAAGAAAATATTTACAAACTATGCACCCAGTAAAGGCCTAATGTCCAGAATCTATAAGAGACTTAGGCAATTCAACAAGGAAAACCCTAATAACCCCATTAAAAAATGGGCAAAGGACAAGAACAGACACTTCTCAAGAGAAGACATGCAAGTCGCCGACAAACATATTTAAAAATGCTCATCATAATTAATCATAAGAGAAATACAAATCAAAACCACAGGGCGATACCATCTCACACCAGTCAAAAAGTTTATTATTAAAAATTAAAAAAAACCAAAAACAATGTTGATGAGTCTGCAGAGAAAAGGGAATGTATATTCACTTGATGGGAATGTAAATTAGTGTAACCACTGTGGACAGCAGTTTGAGGATTTCTCAGAGAACTTAAAATAAAACTACCATTTAATCCAGCAATCCCATTATTGGGTATATATCCAAAGGAAAATAAGTCTTTCTACAGAAAAGACCCATGCACTTGTATGTTCATCGCCATGCTATTTGCAGTAGCAAAGACACAAAATCGGTGCCTATCAGTGGTGTTTGGATAAAGAAATTGTGGTACATATAAACCATGGAATACTATGTAGCCATAAGAAAAAATAAAATCATGTCATTTGCAGCCACATAAATGCAGGTGGAGGACATTATTCTAAGCAAATTAATGCAGGAAGATAAAAAACACTGCAGTTTCTCACTTACAAGTGGGAACAAAGCATTGTGCACACCTGGGCATAAGATAGGTAAATAGACACTGCACCTATTATAGGGGAAAGGGACGGAGGGGCGTGGGCTGAAAAACTATCTTTTGGGTATTATACTCACTACCTGCGTGACAGGATCATTCTTATTCCAAATTTCGGCATCAAACAACATTCCCACATAACACATCTACACATGTACCCCTGAAATCTAAAATAAAACCTGAAATTAAAAATAAAAATTAGTATCATGCAGCTACATCAGCAAAAAAACTGAAAAAAATCAAGAAACTATTGCCCTTTACAATAATTACAAAAAATATAATACCTAAAAATCAATCTGACCAAAGAAATGAAAGATCTATACGAGGACCACTACAGGACTCTGA
Source organism: Colobus angolensis palliatus (assembly GCF_000951035.1). Taxonomy (NCBI): domain Eukaryota; kingdom Metazoa; phylum Chordata; class Mammalia; order Primates; family Cercopithecidae; genus Colobus; species Colobus angolensis. The sequence goes on from NW_012121043.1 coordinate 646,445, forward strand.
CGAAATAATTAGGACATAAAAAAAATCAAAGATATTGTATGCTCATGGATCGGAAGAATTAATATTTTTTAAATGACAAAAATATCAAAAGCAATTAGTAGATTCAATGTAATCATTATCAAAATACCAGCGACATTCTTCCCAGAAATAGAAAAACATGTTAAATCTGTATGGAATCACAAAAGACCCTAAATAGCCAAAGCCATCCTGTACAAAACGAACAAAACTAGAGGCATAATACCAGACTTCAAAATTTACTACAAAGTTGTAGTAGCTAAAATAGCATGCTAACGACTTAAAAAGAGATACGTAAACCAGTGGAACAGAATGGAGAACCCAGATATACTGTGTGCTTCTGTGTGGGTCGTTTGTTTGTTTAAGAGACTGGTTCTTGCTCTGTCACCCTGACTGGAGTACAGTAGCATGATTGTAGCTCATGGCAGCCTTGAACTCCTGGACTCAAATGACCTTCCTATCTCAACTTTCCAAGTAGCTGGGACCACAGGCATGTGTCACCACACGTCAAGATCTCAAATACAAATCCACACATTTATAACCTACTCTTCTTTGACAAAGTCACCAATGGTATACGATGAAGCAAAGAAAGTCTCTTCAATAAATAGTGCTTGGAAAACTGTATAACTAAAAGTGGAAGAATAAAACTGAACTCTGATCTCTCGTAATACACAAAAATCAAAACAAAATAGATTAAATATTTAGATGTATGACTGAAACTATGAAGCTCCTAGAAGAAAGTGTTTCAGGATATTGATCTGCACTTTGTGTGTGTGTGTGTGTGTGTGTAAGATCTCAAAAGCACAAGCCATCAAAGCAACCCTGGATAGTTTGTATTATATCAAGCTTAATAGATAATATTAAGCACATTTTATTAAGCTAAATAGCTTCTGCACATCTAACTAAACATTCATAAAGATAAATGACTTATTATTAAGCCGAGTTTGACACAAAATATTAAGTATGAAAGTCAACAAAGTGAAGAGACAACTCACAGAACGTGAGAAAACATTTACAAAGTATCCGTCTGACAAGGGGTAAATAGCAAGAATATACAAGGAGCTTCAACAACTCAATAGCAAAAACACAATAATAAATTTAAAATGGGCAAAAAGTCTAAATAGATATTTCTCCAAACAAGGCAGACACGTGGCCAATAGGTCTATTAAAAAACGCTCCACATCACCAATCATCAGAGGAATGCAAATTAAAACCACAATGTGACATCATCTCACCCCAGTTAAAATGACTATTATTAAAAAGACAAAAAACAACAGTTGTTGGTGAGGATGTTGAGACAAAAAACTATTAGAAATCATTGGTAGGGATGTTAATTTGCAAAATCACCATGGATATTAGATGGAGATTCCTCAAAAAATTAAAAATGTGACTACCATATAATGGCACAATTCCATTGCTGGGTACATATTTAAAAAAAATAAAATCAACATATCAAGGAGTTATCTGTACTCCTATATTTATTGCAGCACTATTTACAATAGCCAAAATGTGGAATCAAATGCTTATCAATGGATGAATGGATTGATAAAAGAGGTGAGTATATACAAAATTAAATATTATTGAGCCATAAAATAGAATAAACTTCTGTCATTACAGCAATATGGATGGAATTGGAAGCCATTGTGTTAAGTGTTATAAGCCAAGAACAGAAAAACAAATATCTCATGTTCTCACTCATATGGGGAAGCTTAAAAAAAGAATTCATGATGATGGAGTAGCGTGGTGGCTACCAAAGGCCACAATGGAAGGGATGAAGGGGGCATAAGGGGAAAAAAGGATATAAGTTTATTTATTAACACTGAACTGTGCATTTAAAAATGGTAAAGAAGGTAAATAAAAATTAACATTAAAAAATAAAAGCACATCAAGCAAGTGATGTGTGAAGCTACAAATTGGAAAAATATGTAAACATTCCACATACTTGAAAAATACTTGAAAAATACTATACTTGAATTGCAATAGTATAACTTTATGATTTTGTAAGAAAAGAGACATGCAAATTTCATTTCATATTTAAGCAGGACTTCAAATAGATCTAATTTGCCAATAAGCATAGGAAAATTTGCTCAGCATTATTATTCATTTTAAATTAAAAACACAATTGCTTATACATACACCTCTACCAAAAAGACTGAAGCTAATAAGGTTAAAACCTGTTACGGAGAATGTGCAGTAAGTGCAATTTATTCATTATTGTTGTAATTATAAAATTGCAAAATTAAATTAGAAAACTATTTGGTAATGTTTGTTACAGTCATCTGTATAGTCTTCCTATGACCTGGCAATTCTGCTTTCAGGTTTTTATAAGAATAAAGAGTATCTATTTATATAACGGCTTGTTCAACCATGTTCAGAAAAGTTTTATTTAAAACAGCCCAAATTAGAAGGAATTTAAATGTCCACCAAAAGAGAAAAGCCACATTTTATAATATTCACACAACAGAACACTTCACAGAAATAAAATATCCTACTATTCATATGTGCAGCAACATCATTTAATATGTAATATTTATGAAGCTGATATTATTGTAAATATTTATGTCCATTCCTCTCTTTCTATGGTACAAAAACGTTATTGATAAAATATTGAAGTTCTATTTAGAGTGGAGGAAAGCCATTCTAAATGCAGTGGCATATAGGTTTGTACATATAGATTTTTATTTGGCATATAGATTTTTGACATGCAGATTTTTATTGACCATGCCATGGTAACTGGTAAATATATTATCCAAGGTTCAGTATATCTATGATACTTTTTTAAAACTAAAACTTCATACAGATAAGTGAGTTATTAAGTTTTCAGTTTGACACAAAATATTAAGTATGAAAGTTAAAGGCAGAAACATCAAATCTAAGGTGTAATATAACTTCTGAAACATATTAGAAAAATTAGTTTATAATTTTTAAGACAATATGCAGCATATAAAATATGTAGTAAATAATTCAATGGAAATAAATATTTAAATATTTTGAAATGTGGTGAAAAAGCAAATGGTTTAAAAATCTAGTATAGGCAAAATCAAACTTTAAAACAATGTCTCTAATAATTTAAAATGTGAGGACAGATGAATTACTAAGGAATACATGAGATATTAAGTCAGAAATGGCTCCAACAGAATTAATTTGGTGAATGATATATTCTTTAATGAAGAAAGTTGTTAAACAGGTGAAAATAAACCCAAATTCTTCAATTGATTCAAAATGGCATGAGAAAACTTCTCTTAAACCTCTTTCCCATTTTTCCAAAGAACTGTATGTTACACATCAATTTTTATTATATTGATTTAAAAATTAGGTACAGTACTGTGTTTCTAAAAGAAGAAATACATTCTGAGAAGTGCATCATTAGGTGACTTTGTTGTTGTGCAGACATCTTGGAGTATAGCTGCACAAAGCTAGATTGTATAGTCTACTACATACCTAGGTTATGTGGTATAGCCCATTACTCCTAGGCTAGATACCTGTACAGCATGTTACTGTACTTGACAGCATAGACAATGTGAACACAATGGTATTTGCGTATCTAAACATATCTAAGTATAGAGAAGGTATAATAAAATATGATATAAAAGATAAAAGGTGGTACATCTGTATAGGGCACTTACCATGAATTAAGCTTGCTGGACTGGAAATTGCTCTGAGTCAGTGAGTGAGTGGTGAGTAAATGTGAAGGCTGAGGATATAACTGCACACTGCTATAGACTTTATAAACATTGTACACTTAGGCTACAGTAAATTTACAAACAAATATTTTTCTCTCTCCAATAATAAATTAAGCCCTACTTACTAGAATTTTTTACTTTATAGACAATTATTTATTTATTTATTTATTTATTTATTTATTTATTTATTTATTTATTTTTTTGAGACGGAGTCTCGCTCTGTCGCCCAGGCTGGAGTGCAGTGGCCGGGATTTACGCCATTCTCCTGCCTCAGCCTCCGGAGTAGCTGGAACTACAGGCGCCGCCACCTCGCCCGGCTAGTTTTTTGTATTTTTTAGTAGAGACGGGGTTTCACCGTGTTAGCCAGGATGGTCTCGATCTCCTGACCTCGTGATCCGCCCGTCTCGGCCTCCCAAAGTGCTGGGATTACAGGCTTGAGCCACCGCGCCCTGCCAGGAGTTTTGTAATAACACATAACTTAAAGCACAAACGCCCTGTATTGCTGTACAAAAGATATTTTTATATTTTTATTTTATGTATTTGTTTAATTTTTAAATTGTTTTATTTATTTATTTTTACTTTAAAAAACTTTACAAATAAAAACCAAGAAACAAATATACACATTAGCCTTGACCTACACAAGGCCAAGATCACCAATATTTTCATCCAACTCCACGCCTTGTCCCACCTGAAGGTCTTCAGTGGCAATAGCATGCATAGTGCTGGCACCTCTTATAATAGCAATGTCTCCTTTTGGAATACCTCCTGAGAGGCCTGTCTGAGGCTGTGTTACAGTTACCTTAAAAAAAGTAATAAGAAGAATATACTTTACAATAATGATAAAATGTAGTATAGTAAATCCATAAACTGGCAACATAGTCATTTGTTATCCTTATCAACCATTATGTACTGTACATAACTGTATGTGCCATACTTTTATTTAATATATGGCTGGCAAAATACTAGGCTCATTTACACCAGCCTCACCACAAAAGCATGAGTAATGTGTTGTGTTCTAATGTTATGATGGCCAAAATATCAATAGGTGAGAATTCCAGTGCCATTTTAGTCTGATCGGACCACTGTTGTATTTGCAGTTCTTCATCGACAAAACATTTTTATGTGGTATATGAGTGTATATGAACTTGAAACTATAAAAAGTATATAAAAATATATTGCAGAAACAAAAATCTGTTTAGTTTCTACATTCATCATTCATTTTTATTTTTATTTATTTTTTGGTGTGAACCAAATCAATCTAAGATATTTGCTTAGGCCTGAAGGAAAGAATAAAACCTTCTGGGGAACAATTGCTTAGAATCCCTTTGTCACTGAGCAGTAACACTAAATAGGGCTCTTCAGGTTCCTTCTTCAGTTTCATTGACACATTAAATAAAAATCTATGAACTGTATTTCTTAGGGCCATTTCCAGGATGGTCTTTATGTTTTGAAAAACTATCAGATAAGAATAGTTCCCCAGATGTCTTACAAAGTGGCTATTCACTCTTTCTGCACAATAAATCTCTAAAAAACAAAGGCAGTGATTTTCAGGAAAACTTATTAGAAACATCCATTTCAAATAGCTTACATTTAAATCACAATTTCTATTTCACGAAGTTGAAATTCTGTGTACAAAGAACAGTATCAGTCATTTAGTGAGTGAAATATGTCTTTTATTAGTTAAATCCTGAACAAATTGTAAACTCAGTTTTCTCCATTTTTTTAATTGCTTGCCTCTCTGTCTCTTTCTCGCTCTCTTTCTCTCCCCTCTCTATGTATAGGTTTACACATACACATATAATATATATATGTAAATACACACAAACACACATACAGACTCATTTCTCATTCTTTTTTTTTTTGGGGGGGAAAATACAACATCCATATAACAACCAACCATATTGAACAAACGGTTATACTGACCTTAGAAGTTTCAGAGTTAAAATATTACAAGCATCATTAAAAAAATATTTTGAGGCCAGGCATGGTTGCTCACGCATGATACCCCAGCACTTTGGGAGGCTGAAACAGGAGAATCATTTGAGGCCAGGAATTCAAGGCGAGCCTAGGCAACATAGAGAAGCTCTGTCTCACCAAAAACAAACAAACAACCAAATATACCAAACACCTTTGAGGATGTATTAGTCCATTTTCACCCTGCTATGAAGAACTACCTGAGACTGGGCAATTTATGAAGAAAAAAGTTTTCATTGACTCACAGTTCCACATAACTGGGTAGACCTCAGGAAACTTACAATCATTGCAGAATGCAAAGAGGAAACAAGGCACATCTTACAGGACAACAGGAGAGAGAGGGGTGGGGGGAAGTGCCATACTTTTAAACCATCAGATGTGAGAACTCACTCGCTATCGTGAAAACAGCATGGGGGAAATCCACCCCACGATTCAGTTGCCTCCCACCAGGACCCTTCCTTGACACGTGTGAATTACAATTTGAGATGATATTTGAGTGGGGACACAGAGGCAAATCATATCAAATGCTATTACACATTCCATTTTCCATACTATAATTTCAGTAATAACCACTATACTCAAGTTGCTATTCATCCTTTCCAAATAACATTTTTTACACTTTTTATCATGTGTCTGTGTATATATGTGTATCTCCATAAGCAAGCCATGTAACACTTTGAGTAGTTATTTTCCTATCCATATATCATTTTGTTTTGTAATAATAGTTTTTAATTTATTTTTGTTATCTTAATACAGTGTTTTGAACTCTCAATTTAATGTAGAAAATAAGCAGAATAGTACTCATTCTTGCTTTTACCAGAAACACATCACAATTCAATAAAAAGGCATTTTCTATGTTTTCATAAACATCTTTCATCACATTGTAATTTGCCTAGTATTCCTATTTTGTTAAGAGTGTTATCAAGAGCATCTTGAAAGGTTGCAAATACTTTTTCTCAATCTATTATATTCTCATACAACATTTCTATTTTAAGTTTACTACGTGTTGGAAAATAACATCTATTCTTGCATTTCTAGAATATATCTTATTTGGTGATGACATAATGTTATCATCTTTGTTGTTTTTAAATACATAGTTAGATTTGTTTTGTTAATATTTCATTGTGTGTTTATGCTCATAAATATGATTGGACTGTACTTATTTGATCCTCTTATCAATCTTCTTTTGTGGTATCAAGGATATTTAGTTTTAGGAATAAGATGACAGATTTCTCTGACTGCTTCAAGTTTTGGAAAGCCTTTGCTAAGGAGAGAGATTGTTTTTTCTTTAAATTTTTGTATAATAGTCTAGTGATATTTTAATTTCTTATGAGGCAGAGCTTTTTGAGAGAACATATATTAAAATTATACAGACAGTAGTTTCAGGTCTAATCATATGTTCTACTTTTAGGAACTGAATTGAGCACTAAAATATATTTATTTCCTCTTTTCTCAAATGTATTTTGAAAATTTTTGTTCTAAAGTCTGTACCATATGTAAGTTATGCAACCTTTTTTATTTCCCACAAAATAAGGGAGAAATACTCATACGTATCATAATCTTATTAGAACTATGTGGTTTTACCTGGTGTTTATGTAACTACTTTATTTCACTACCCCTTCCATCCTTCATTGCCCTCAGCAAGCACCTCAGCTGATCCTAGATTCTTACCTAGGGTGGTGATCAAACCATAATTCCTGGATCATTAGCATTTCTCTCTGATTTGGACTGTTGTAGTTTTTCATTGACTCCAAATATAAACCCTGGCAGGAACAGGAGATGTCCTATGAAATTTCCCACACTCCATATCAACTTCTTTATCAATTCAGTCTCTCTTTATCAGCTATGATCAACCTCAACCCCCTCAGCTAGTCCACAACCCCTATCTTTGACTGTTGACTCAGAAACTGGAAGAGCAAAATGTTCCCAAGTGGGGGGATCTCAACACCAAGTTCAATTGTGTCCTTTTATTTTGGTGAAAACTTTTCACTCCTCTTTAACATTTTCTTTATATAAATTTATGGGATAAAAGTGTAATTTTACTACATGAATAAATTGTGTAGTGGTGAAGTCAGGGATTGTAGTGTATCCATCACTGAAATAATGTACATTTTACTCATTAAGTTATTTCTCTTCATCCACCCCCTTCCGTCTTCCTGCCTTTCCAAGTCTCCATCGTCTATCATTCCACACTTACATCCATGTGTACACATTATTTAGCTACCACTTATAAATGAGAACGTGCTCTATTTGTATTCGTGTATCTGAGTTATTCCACTTAAGATAATGGCCTCTAGTTCCATCCAGCTTGTCTCAAAATGCATTATTTCATTATTTTTGTTACTGTATAGTGTTTTATTAGGTATATTCACCACGTTTTATTTACCTAGTGGACACTTAGGTCGATTCCAAGTTTTTGCTAGTGAGAATAGTGCTTTAATAGTGCTGTGTGTATATATATATACACACATACACAAACATACACACACACACACATATATATGTATATGTGTATATATATATATATTGCTGTTGGGTTCGATATCCAGTAGTAGGATTTCTGGATCAAATGATAGTTTTTTGAGAAATCTCTACACTGTTTTCCATAGACATTGTACTAATTTACATTCCTACCAATATCTGTTATTTTTTCTTTTTAATTAGAGTCATTTGATTGATGTAAATTTATATCATTGTTGTTTTAATTTGCATTTCTCTGGGGATTAGTGATGATGATGTTTTCTTAACTTTGTTGGTCATTTTTATGACTTCTTTTGAAAAACGCCAAGTTTTCAATGGGATTATTTGCTTTTTGTTGTTGCTGAGTTGAGTTCCTTGCAAATTCTGTATGTTAGTCCCCTATTGAATATATAGTTTGCCAATATTTCCTCCCATTCTGCAGGTTGTCTGTTCACTCTGTTGATTATTATTATTATTATTATTAGCTTTGATAAAGCTTTTAAGTTTAGTTAATTCCCATTTGTCTATTTTTGTTTTTATTGCCTATGCATTTAAGGTCATAGTAATGAATTCTTTACCAAAAGCGATGTCAAGAAAAGTTTTTCTTTTAGTATTTTACAGTTTTAGTTCTTACATTTTAAGTCTTTAATCCATCTTGAGTTGATTTTTTTTTTAATATGGTGAGATATAGGGGTCCAGTTTTATTCTACTGTGTACGAAAATCCAATTTTCCTGGCATCATGTTTTGAAAACGATGTCCTTTACCCAGTTTATATTTTTGTCAATTTGTAAAAAATCTGTTAACTGTAAATATGTGGCTTTGTTTCTGGATTCTCTATTCTGTTCCATTGATCTATGTGACCATTTTAATACCAGTACCATACTGTTTGGTTACTATATGCTTGTAGGGTAATTTGAAACCAGGAAACGTGATACTTCTAGAACTGAGACCTCTCCATCATTCTGTAACAATATTACTGCACGTTTGGTGGCTGAAAACAACTTAATTTGTGTGTGTGTGTGTGTGTGTGTGTCTTACAGTTTCCAAGAGTCGTAATGCAGGAACTGCTTAGCTGCCCCCACTTTTAAGGGACTCACAAAGCTTCAGTCAAGGTATTAGTCAGGGCTTGGTTTGCATCTGAGGGCTTGACCAAAGAAGAACATGATTCCTCACTTGTGGTTGTTGGCAGAGTTCAGTTCCTTCTAGATATACAACTGAGGACTCAAGTTTATTGCTAGCTATTTAATAGAGGCCATCCTTAACTCCTTTTTTTCAGTGCCTGGAAGCCAGCAAAGATTTTTTTTTTTTTTTTTGCCATATGGTGTCACCCAACATGTGAGCTTACTTTTTCACAGCTATCCATAGAAGGAAATATTCTAAGAAAACAGGTGCTACAATCATATTAAAAGTAATAGTAATGAGATAATCACCTACACTTAATAACGTATATTCTATCATCTTTGCCTTTTTCTGTTGGTTAGAGGCAAGTCACAGTCCCCTCTATACTCAAAGAGAAGGAATCGCATGAGCACATGCAACCCAAGAGTAACAGGACCACCTTAAAAACCTGTCTGCCATGATATGTACACAAACATTTATCTCCATATACATATATATATACACTTAATATACATATATATTTACTTTTGTATCAAAGCCTGCAGGCATTTGTAAGATCTATACTTAAAAAGAGTTTTTCTTAAATAAACTCTTCCTTTTATCTTTGAAATGATTAATTTCTTACCACATAACACATTTTCCCTTCAAGACATCTTTGCTGGTAATGACCTTATTACACTAGCATACTTTTAATTAACCTTGTTTCATCCCTTTACTTTTCATGTTTTGGTCGTGTTTCAGTAACATGTAAATAGCGGATGGGTCATATTAGCTTTATTTTAATTTAATCTGTGAATTTCTGTCTTATAGGTAAGTTTAACCCTTTGTTTTTGAAGGCTATTGTACTATGTGGCATGTTACTAAATGTTTTATATTACCAATATGTTGGCAAAATTTTACCTTGTATTATTATAACTAGTAAGCTTTATTTTCTTTTACCCCATTTTTCTTTCACTGTTGGAATATATACATTATATTTTGAGTAGCTCTTTAAAGACATAAAAGTTTAACATCTTTACTTGCAAGTTAATCAATATTTTTTCTTTCTTAATGCAGTAGTGACAATATTTTACCTTTTATTCTCAGCTACCAACACTTTTACATCTTCTTAAATTAGTCACTTTACATATATTTCATAGTAAATTGTTATTTAAAATTACCTATATATTGACCACTTTTTTTGGCTCATTCCTATTTCTTATACTTCCATATATATTTATGGTTTTGGTTTATTTCTTATTTATGTACATAAGATGATAAGCACTCTGTGTTTGTATTTATAAAATATTTTTAACTCCTGTGTGTTTTTGAAGCTCCATGGTAGATAAGATTATTTTTTCAAATTTAGTACATATTTTAACTTTTTATTATCATGTTTGTTTTTCTCATATGTATGTATTCGTTAAAATTATCACTATTTTGCCAACCTTTAAGTGGTGTTACATGGTTTGGTCAGAAGATACAGTGATGTCAGTGATACTGGAACACTTTTTTTGTGTCAACTTCTTATTTGGAGTTCCTAAACCACCAACAAGGAGACAGTAGGGAAGACTAATGCTTCAGTGTCTCTTGGGTATAATATCTTCTCATCTGTGATGGCTAATATTGTGTGTCAACTTGATTGAATTGAAGGATGCAAAGTGTTGTTCCCGAGTATCTGTGAGAGTGTTGTCAAAGGGGATTAATATTTGAGTCAGTGGACTGGAAGAGGCAGACCCGCCCTCAATCTGGGTGGGCACCATCTAATCATTCGTCAGCATGGCCAGAATAAAAGCAGGCAGAAGAACGTGGAATGACTGGACTAGCTAAGTCTTCTGGCCTCCATCTGTCTTCCATGCTGCATGCTTCCTGCCCTCAAACATCACACTCCAAGTTCTTCAGCTTTTGGACTCTTGGACTTACACTAATGATTTGCAGGGTCTCTTGGGCTTTGGGCCTTGGGCCACAGACAGAAGGCCGCACTGTCAGTTTCCCTATTTTAGAGTTTTGGGGACTCAGATTGGCTTTCTGGCTCCTCAGCTTGCAAGACAGCCTATTGTGGGAACTTCACCTTGTGATCGTGTGAGTCAATACTCCCGATAAACTCCGCTTCGTGTGTGTATGTATATGTACATGTGTGTGTGTGTGTGTATATGTGTGTGTGTATATATATGCACACACATATATATCCTATTATATATATGTATGTGTCTGTGTATATATATATATATTAGTTCTATCCATCTAGAGAACCCTAACTAATGCACCATCCAAATACCTAACATGGGTATAAACTTTATAACTACTTGTCTGAGCTACTGTGACACCTTTTATAGTTTCTGTTAGCCACAAGTGTTTTGAGCTATAAGTTTTAGATAGAAAACATCTTATAAGTGCATATGATAGAAACTCTATACTCATTACTTTCTATTATAGATGTAAAGTCTTCACATTCTTTTGTCTTTCTCATGTTTTACTAAACAAGTACACATTTACTCTTTAATTTTACTATTCTTACTTAACAGTCTAATAAGAATATCCCAATGTTATTATAATAGAGTGGAAATACTAGATAATTTATCTTCCTATTCTTTCCAAAATATTTTATCTTTCACGAAGAGCCCTCTTGATGGGAGATTTCTTATCTGTTAAATATGAATATTTTTATTTTTGATTCCTTTGAAAAATTTTCCCATCTTTCACACTTCTTTTAGGGTATGATTTTCCTTATAATTATGCACATTTTTTTTCCTCTAATCTATGTATAACAGCTCCCGTCGTTTCCTCATCCCATTAGGGACAGGAGGCTTTACTTTTATTGCTTCCCACACTAAGAACACCTTCCCACCACACAGGAACTATGTGGGCTCCAAAGGCTTCTTTAAATATATACAGAACACCATATCTTTTGTCAAATTCTCCTACACTGATCTGCTATACGTAGTTGCTATTTTACTTTTGATTTTTCTCGTGTATTCTCATTGAACTTAGATTTTTGTATTATTAGCAAGAGACTTGTATTTTTATAACATAAATAGGAATAAAACATGTTTATAGAATGATATACATTATGTAAGTGCAGTGATATTTTAAAGTAATACTGTTTCTAAATATTTGTGGTATTTTCATCAAATTATTTAATTTATAACTATATACTATATATAAAGATATAAATAATGTATTGATATATATTGTAACGATCACCAAATGATTGTAAAAAATAAAGAACCACAATATATTCTTGTCATTCATGATGGTTATATTCCATAAAGTGACTGTGAACATTTAATTTGCAAATACACAACCATTACTCCAAGAAAAAATACAGAGTTAAGTTCCTAAGGACCTCTGGTCAAATAGTCTTCTACTGCTCAATATTTAACCTTGTTTTATATGTGTTTCTGTTTAAATACACCATATTTAATATGTCTCATCAGTTAATGAATTAATATTGAAGTCATGGCCAACACCATTATAACTCATACCTGAAGGTGTCTTACTAACACACCGATTTTCTCTGTCGGAATCATCATAGCTTTCTTGTGCTTGGAAACATCAGACTACTCCAGTACTATGCTTAGGTACTATTTTAATGAGTGACAACACCAAGAGAAAAATAGAAAAATGTGGAAAACATGGTATTAGACTGCAAAACTGACATATTTAAAGTATGGGAACTAAAATAAGAAGGCGGAGTGTCACCTTGTGCGAACTCAGCTGAAAATGTGCATGTCAGTTGGTTCAAATTTCTCGCTGTTCTGCGTATGTTCATGATGACCATGAATGTGCTATGAGTATTGACTTTTGGAGTCACAAATACATTTTAGTAAGTTAAATTGTAAATATGTATTCCATCAGTTATAAGGATTGACTGCACTTATTCACATTTATCTAATTATTAAATGCTTCTAATTGCCTGAAGCTAAATGATCAGAGAAGAGAGTTTATAATAACTTTATATGTTGAAAAGCTAAAATGATTTTAAAAACAAAATTCTCCAAATCATGAATTCAAGCTTTTAACATAAATGAAAATAAAATTGCTATAATAGTAAAGAAAATCAGAAGAAAATTATTAGCAACCAGTTTGCTTATCTTTTTTTACTCTTTTAATTAGTATAAACTCAGATATTTTTCTCTGTGGTGAAGCTTTTCCTTCCCACTGGACTCGGTTGCTATACAAATTATTGGGCAATTGTAAGAAATTTCCATTCTCTGTACTAGATGTTTAAATGAAAACAAATTAAATTTATTTTTAATTTTTGTGCACTTTCTGTGAACATGATTGTGAGATTCACTAAGTCGCTGAATGTTTAGGTTGCAAAGTTTGGTTACCTTAAATGACAATAGGCATTATCAAATTTATTTTTTAAAATAATCTTTCCAATATAACTTCAACTTTCAGTGAGTAAAATTTCTTATTGATTCAAATCGACTGTAATGTTTCATGTTTTCAAAAATCTTTTAAAAGTGTTCTGTGTGTGGGAGACTTAATTTTTGTTTTTATAATTAGTACTAATGGATTTGAGCATTTTCTTATGTAAAAAATGGCCCAAAACAACAAAAATAAGATGATGACCAATAATTTCCATCAATGAATTGAGATATTATGTGATATATATGCATAAAATTATATAAATTAATATTAAGTTTATCAAGTAAATAAATATATAATTCAAAGTATATGAAAGCAGGAAAAGTACAAGATTGGAAGAAAATGTAAAGAAGGATTTTTATTTATTTTTGAATTTGATTATTGTACTGGACTTGTTTTTTTGCATTGCTATAAAAAATAGCTGATGCTGAGTAATTTTTAAGGAAAAGAGGTTTAATTGGCTTATGGTTCTGCAGACTGGACAAGCATGACACTAACATTTGTTCGGCTTCTAGTGAGGGTCTCAGAAAGCTTATAATCATGGTAGAAAGTGAAAAGGAAAGCTGGTGTATCACATGATGAGAGAGAGGGCAAGAGAGCAAGAGGGGAGGTGTCACACACATTTAAGCAACCAGTAGAGAGTAACACAGAGAAGCCACTTATTTGGGGGGATTAATATGTTTTTAAACATGGTTAATCACAACATTCTTCTAACACTTTCTAACACAATAGAAATTCAGATAATCCAAACATATTCTGCTAAAATAAGTTCCTTAAATAAGGAATCAGTACACAGCACCTGTATTTGCCAGTCATCCATCTGCTTTTCATGTTCTCAAATTACTATCTTTTATTCTCATTATTTGTTCTTGTGTATTTGTATCATTTTAACATACTTGTCTTTTAAGTATAATTTATTCAGAAAATTGTGCAAATCATAAGCTTACAGCTGGACGAACTAGCAAACATTTTAAACAGCAGAGGTTAATGAATTTAACAACAGTAGCACCCAGAACTTACACCTCTAACCCCTCTCAATTACCACTCCTAGACTTACTATCACTGCTAATTACTTTAGGCCATTTTTGAAACATTCCATAAATGAAACAATATTGTAAATACACATATATGTCTAACTGCATAGGTTCCTTCATATTTCAGTATATTTCTATTCATTTTATTTAAGTTAGTTTGTAAATACATATATATTTATTTTATTTATCACATATATCATTTTATTTAAGGTTAGTAATTGACACACCAAATTTTATGTATTGTTTCTAAAGACGGTGAATTTTTACTTTGGCCATTATCAGTTAATCTGCTGTGAATATTTGTGTTGTGAATGCTGATGGACATAGACATTTACTGCTCCTGTGAACTTTTTTAGTTACAGAAATGTCTTATGTATAGCTTTACCAGATTTTCAATCACTTTTTCAACACATTGGTATAAAATTTTACTATCAGCAGAAAAATATGAGTGTTCCACTTGCTCCATAATTGAGACAGCATTTGGAATGACCAGATTTTACTAGTATTTGAATAGAGTTTTGAGTCAGAGGGAAGGAAATAAAGGTATACCATTTTTAAATATTTAAATGGATGCATCTATAAAAATTAATGTTAAGTTTGGAACATTTATTAACAAATTGCAAGCTTTGATGATTGAACAAATTGTTCATAAAACTAACATTAATCAACTTTTTTTGTTATTATCTAAGAATGAGTAATGGACCTTGCTTGAGATTCATCCAAAGAGTAGGACACGATAAGCCTGTGTAGTTATTAATTTTATGTTCCATCGTGGCTATGCTATGTTGTTTGATTAGACTCTGGCATAGATGTGACTGTCAAAGTATTTTGTACATGTGATTATTAACATTTACACTGTTTACTTCGAGTAAAGGAGATACTCTCAATACTGTGTGGGGCCCTCATTCAATCAGTTGAAAGCCTTAAGAGCAAAAAAAAAGAGCAAAACTGAAGTTTCCCAGAGAAGGAGTAATTACACGTGAAAACTGTAACCTAAAGATCCTGCCTGAGTTTCACCTACTGATTTTAGGATGAAGATTGCAGCTTCAACTCTTGCCTCAGTTTCCATGACGCCAGTCTGCCCTACAGATTTTAGACTTGCCAGCCCCAACATGAGCCAATACCTTGAAATCAATTTCTCTCTCTCTTCTGTTATTTTATGTGTGACATACTTTGAAATCACACTCCAACTTATTGATTATCTGTTTAATGGTTGATGGTGAGTACAGAGTCATTTGAATGTTAGAATATGCCATATGTATTAGCTTGCTAAGGCTGTCATACAAAGTACTACCAACAGAGTGGTTTAAAAAAAAAAAAACCAACAAATTTGTTGTGTTACAGTTCTGGAATCTAGAAGTCTGGAATCTGGAAGTCTGAAATCAAAGCATTGACAGGATTGGCTATTTTGAGAGCTGTGAAGAAAGAATCTGTTCCAGTTCTCTATCCTTGGCTTATAAATGGCTATCTGTATCTTTACATGGCAAACTTTGTGTGTTTTTCTGTGTCCAAAATTTCCTTTGTTATAGGAAGGTCAGTGATTTGGATTAGGGACCCACCCTACTCCAGTATGAACTGATCTGAAGTAATTACATGTGCCATAAACTTACAGAACTTTATTTCTTTTCTCTTTCTTTCTTTTTCTTTCTTTCCCTTCCTTCCTTCCTTCCTCCCTCCTCCCTCCCTCCCTCCCTCTCTCTTCCCTCTTTCTTTTCTTTCCTTCCTTCCTTTCTTCCCTTTCCTTTCCTTTCCTTTCCTTTCCTTTTCTTTTCTTTTCTTTTCTTTTCTTTTCTTTTCTTTTCTTTTCTTCACCTCTTCACAGGGCTGCAGGAGAGAGAATGAGTACCGATCGAAGGAGGAAGCCCCTGATAAAACCATCAGATCTCCCAAGAACTCACTGACTATCACGAGAATAGCATGGGGAAACTGCCCCCATGTTTCCATTCTCTCCTCCTGGTCCGTCCCTTGAAATATGGGGATTATAACAGTTCAAGGTGAGATTTGGGTGGGGACACAGAGCCAAACCATACCACCCATCTATGTGTCATTCACATTCTAAGAAACGGAAGTAGTATAACTGTTATGATTAGAATCACTAATGGCTTTCAAATCACCACTACCACTAGCATCAACAAAAAGAAAATGTTAATTATATCCTATACTAAAGATTCTGTTTTATGGGTTTCTATTTTTGTAGAACGTTGATGCTTGTGAATATAATTTGATTGACTATTGATTCTACCCTATGATATTTAACAAGCACAGAGATGCCTGGAAAATAATGGTACTAATTTCCCACACAGTGAGATGAGAACATACAAAATTCTACTCTGCTACTGTTGATCATCCAAAAGTAAAATGTAATTTGATTTTTTTGTTATTGTTTCCCAGATTATTTATTTGGCATATCCATGTTAAATGGTGTTGATCATTTTATAAATTGGAGTTTTAAGAGCAAGTCAAAATGAGCAGGCATATTCTCTCACAGTCAAACATTGACCCTAAACCCATCTATATTAATAAGCTTTATTAGTAACATAAACTTAAATAGAGGTTTAGTCTAAATTACAAGTGAAAGACATACAAACATATACTTATAAAAACAATTTAATGTGCTTCTCACCAGTGGTTTTGAGAACATATTATTCACTCTTTTTTTTTTTATTAACTCACATGCATTTTGAAGCTTTTTACAATATGTAAATACATACAATAAAAGTCAACATTGGGAAGGCTTGCTTAATCTAAGTAAGTAATTATGTTCACTCTCTTTGAATGGCAATACTTTCTGCAGCATATAATTTAGAATGTATTCTATGCCCTCCACAACTGAATAGTTAAGGTTATACAAGAATAAATAAATTGCTCATTATCAGCATGTAACTTCACCACAAAAATACAAACAAATATCGAAGTGAGCCTTAAAGTATATTTTTCTTTTATGAATGAACAGGATTATCCAAAGCCTTTATGTGTTTTTTAAGTTTTCTGGACAGATTCAATGAGAGAAACATTTGCTCCAGCATGCAAGGAGTTGAAGCATTTATTCTTGCTGCATAACCACAGTAGAGGAGGGTTAGCTTTTCTTTACTGGCAATTTATAAAAAAAAATGGTGAAGATACAATAGTCTAATATTAATAAGTCCTATGAAGCCTAAAGAAATGAAAGGATATTTACTTATTAGTGGATTCCAGGAAAGAAAATCATACATATCTATGAGTCACTACAAGTTTTTATGCCATATACTGTAGGAGAGGTGAGAGATGAGATGAATACAGTTAACTCATAAATAAATATAATTTTATTACAGATTTAATTTTTTAATAAAATATCCTTAATTAACTTGGTGGCATAGTAATGGATTAGAATACAGCTGTCAAAAAGAATCTCAAGAAATTTTGGTAAATCAGGAAATATAAATGAAATGAGAAAATGAGTTGAAAAGCTAATTTAAAAATAATCTTAGCACATCAGATCATAAACTGTATACAGCCATAATTTTAAGACAACAGATTTAAAGTGTTGTGGAGAAAAAGAAATATTACCTTATTTCTTAATATTCTAAAAATTAAAATCAATGGGAATTTCCAAGTCCATTTCCCGTGCTGTTATGAGTGGAATTGTGTCCTCCCCAAGAGTATATGTTAAAGTCCTTATCCCCAGGATGTGATTTTATTAAGAAATAAGGTCATGGCCTTGGCAGGGTGGCTGAAGCCTGTAATCCTAGCACTTTGGGAGGTGGAGGCAGGCAGATTGCCCGAGCTCAGGAGTTTGAGAACAGCCTTGGCAACATAGTGAAACCCTGTCTCTACCAAAATTCTAAAAAAGTAAACAGGCATGGTGTCATGGGCCTGTAGTCTCAGCTACTCAGGAGGCTGAGACATGATAATAGCTTGAACCTGGATGGTGGAGGTTGCAGTGAGCCAAGGTCATGTTACTGCATTGTAGCCTGGGCAACACAGTGAGACTCTGTCAAAAAAAGAAAGAGGGAAAGAGTAGAAAGGAGGAAAGAAAGAAAGAAAGAAGGAAGAAAGAAAGAGAAAGAAAGAAAGAAAGAAAGAAAAAGAAAGAAAGAAAGAAAGAAAAAAAAAGAAAGAAGAAAATTGCTTCAGAAACATAGTGAGAATGAAACTCTTTCAGAATGGAAGAATAATATTTTCTTTTGCTACATTTTCTTTACTCTTAATACTGCCATTTTCTATATTACTGAATTGGTAGAGTAGAGCTGTAGAAAATCTCAGGAGAGCTCTTCATTCTCTTTTCTTGTGAACCTGAAATATTTCAAGAAGTATCCACAAATGCTTCACCAATAACTGATACATAATTTCTCAAGTATGAATAATAGCCAAAGAAAGAAAAACAAATAATCAAACAAACAAACCTCAAAAAACCTAAGGGAGATGAAAATTTTAAAAGAAGCAAACAAACCAAACAAAAATATATACAGAAGTTGAATGAAACTATGCAAATCAAGAAAAATAAGTATTACTTATTGCTGCTATTGTTGTTGTAAGCCTTTAAGATTTTGGGAGTTGTTTGTTAAGCAGCATTTATTGAAGTACTCTGGCTAATATAATGCCAAAATTCCCAAGTAGCTGGTAGAACTATTGCAAAAACAATCCACAGTACTGAGATTTTTTTTCATGTATAACTGTAAATAACACTAGAAACATTTGCTAATTTTTAAGAATTAAGATTACTCCTTGATTAAGCACTATTCATTTCAATAAAATAATCTAAAACTGGAGAATATATAGTAGTGGAAAACACAGGTCAGTCAATGTAACAATGCAAAGATTAAGAAAATATTCAAATTTATATCAGTTCCTTTTATTAGTGAGAGTTAAATTTCAAAGTAGTGGAGAAACTGTAATAAATTAATGGTTTTTTGAGGTTTCCATTTCATGAAATAGTAATCAAAATTTTAGATTATATGAGATATGACATAAAAGATATAACAAATAATTATTCAGATAAATGCACTAGAAAGGTGCACTTTTAAGTGAATCTCACAATTAAAGTCTTTGAAATCAACATGTAATTCCTGCATGTATTAAATATCTTGAACTTTTTTAAGTTCTAAGAACAAGATTCAAAAACCCCTAAGACTTCTATCTTAATATATTTTTGCTCTTATTGTCCAATTATAGAGACATTTAAAATAAACTGAATAATAACAGATTAATGCCTAAATAAATTGAGGTCACTGGAAAAAGTATAATTTATGTGAAATTATGAAAAGTATGTTTTTAAGTACGATATAATTGTCACGTTTCGATGAATTTATAAGAGAATATTTGTAGGTATAAATTCCAATTTTATATATCAGATTTTTAAGAGAGGATTTTTACAGTTGAAACATCAGTAAATCTTACCTTTTTAAAATGGTGGCATATGTTATAAAATATTTTTGAGTACAGTACATCACAATAATAAAAGAAAACATAGTTTAAAAATCCACTCTTGCTTAAAAGTTCTGCTACTAAAATATCATACGGCAGTATTTTCTTCTACATTTTGCTAATACACTAACCGGTTTCTCATTTTTTCAGCTTCAGTAATCTATAATTTAATACTGTTAAGAAATAATCACTTTTGGCCTAGATTTAAGCTATTATTAGCAACTATTACCGGTACCTTTAGTGACTTTCAGAAGTGAGAAAAATATGATGTTATCATTATTATTCCATGTCAAATTCAAGCAACCGTAATTAGAAAATTGAGACTTTCAACACACAAAATAGAACATTAGAGATATGGACACAAATCTAAAGTAGTAACACAAAATCTAATATTATTTAAAGAACCAATAAAACCTAGGCTGTGAATTTCAAGAGTTAAAAGATGCAAAGTCTTTTTCAGAATCTCCAGTTTTCTTTTACCTCCTTGGATTATGCGGATAGGTCATGTAGAAGGGCTGAGTTTTGGAGAAACATGAATAACAATAAAATTACACAAAACACCTGATTAGTGGAATAATGGTAATCACCCCTCCATTCATATTAGGATTCTCGAATAATAGGTTTTTTTTTTAATATTCTTCTTGGCAAGGTTGTTGTTGTTGTAGTACTTTTGCTTCACATGTGAATTTATATAACTTGAATTTATAATATTACATATACTCACACATAGGTTGATAAGTCTTATTTAACTACGTAGGATAATTTAAACATATTCTCTACTTAGTATTTTGAATTAAAGAAATATAAAACTAGTTCCAAACCTAATAATTAGCAGACAAGGAAGTCACCATCAGAAATAAAGCTAAGTATTGCAGAGGGCAGTGACTCACGCCCGTAGTCCCAGCACTTTGGAAGGCGGAGGCGGTGGATCACTTGAGGTCAGGAGCTCAAGACCACCCTGGCCAAGATGGTGAAACTCCGCCTTTACTAAAAAATACAAAAAGTAGCTGGGTGCAGCGGTGAGCACCTTTAATCCCAGCTACTCGGGAGGCAGAACCTGGGAGGTAAAGGTTGCAGTGAGCCAAATCGTGCCGTTGCACTCCAGCCTGGGCAACAAAAATGAGACTCTGTCTCAAACAAACAAACAAAAAAACAAAAAAACAAAAAAGAAAGAAAGAAAAGAGAAAGAACAAAGAAAGAAAGAAAGAAAGAAAGAAAGAAAGAAAGAAAGAAAGAAAGAAAGAAAGAAAGAAAGAAAGAAAGAAAGAAAGAAAGAAAGAAAGAAAGAGAAGGCAAGCAAGCAAGCTAATGTTAAAATAATTAGGTGGTTTGACAAAGGTACTTTGTTTGACCAAACTGCAGTCAGGCTCCTGAAACTTCTTTTAAGGCCAATTCTGCATTTCCTTATAAAATCTAATATTAGCAAGAATGCCGTTAATTCAATTTAGCAAGAACTGCCCCTACTCCTGCCAGTATGTTATCATCCTTCGTATCTCATCAGGTTCCATATTCTCCACCATCCGCTGTGTGATATTATCTGCCTTCAGCAAGAATTCTGCTAGGTTGATTTTGCCAGAATCCCCCTTATCCATGATGCTTCTTCTTAGTAATTTTCCATCTACCGATCCCCACCATACTCAAGGGCTATAAATTCTTACTTGCCCATCTCTCTCCCCCACTATAAAATCCCATTGCAGTGATCTCTATATCCATCACAATCGTCTGAATAAAGGGTTCCTTACCTTATTTTAACACATCACTGAATAATTTTTTCTTTAGTTTCCAATCTAAATTTTATTTTAAAATTTATAAAAAATTATAATAAATATAATTATCTCTCTGTGTGTGTATGTATATATATATAAAATTTTTTTCTCATATGTAATTTTGAATTGAACTTTTCCAATACATTTTTAGTGGAAGCTTCTATGTATATATATGTAGTAACTACGCTAAGTGGAACATTTCAATTCACCAACTGTATGTCTAAAAAGAAAGACCTATATATGTCATTCTACTTTTATTAAACAAAACTTTCCACCCTTGTATATTGTAGGTGTTCAATAAAGATGGTGAGAAATCAATTGAATTGCTAACGCTTATACAGAGACATCAAAATAAAGTTAGGCTACAAGATGCTTGCTTGTTCTAAGAGAAATTGATGAAATATGTCTTTATGGTATTTTGTTCTTATAAATAATATATAGTCTTCCAGTCTGTAGGGGTTGATATTATTTGTCACACTAAATGAAATATTTGTTTGGTATTATGGTAATCTAAACTGGTGAAAAACATTGTTCTTTAAAAATCTGAGACTGTTAAAAAGCAAAAAGAAACAGTGAAATTTGTTAAGACAAGATGAATCCATATACTTGACCTTCTTAAAGACAGTGCAGAGCTGAAACTTTAAAAAATGTATGTGTGTGTGTGTATTCTCAGTTGGTTGCCTCTTCAAAAGGATAGTTCATTATACTACATTTTAAAAAATATATCTTTTTTTTGGGGGGGGGGTTATTTTTGTTTGCCTAGGTAGGAATTTGCTTTAGCATAGAGAAAAACTGTATTTTCCCAGGAAAAAAAAAAAAAAAAAACAAGAGAAGTTATGAGAAGGAGACCAGTGATATGAATCAGTGTGGAGAGACAATTCACATAATTGAACAATATGAACTTGAAACTTCTTAAATGGTCAGGTTACCTTTATTCTGCTTCATTCTTGGAATGTTTGCCATATATTCTGTATAGAGACATAGATTTGATTTGATTCAGGTTTCTCTCTGGCTCATTTTCTCAGAATATTTTCCTATCTTGTACCCCTTTCGATTAAAAAAAATAATAAATCACAAATTTCTAAGCCCTAATAAAAGTTAAAGCAATTGTAGTCAACTGAGAATAAACTAAACTAGAGATTTTATGAAATTATAATGAACATAACAGGAAGTCACAGTTTCAGCATTTGTAAACTAAGAACAAATTCATTTTCTTAATATATTTGCACTAAGAACATATGTTCATTAAGAAGATTTTACTTTCTTTTCTGTCCATATGCAAAGAATAAAAACTAACTTCTTAATCTGGCTTTAAATTGCAATTCCTTTTTTTTTTTGAGACAGAGTTGCTCATTGCAACCTCTGCCTCCAAGGTCCAAGTGATTCTCATGCCTCCGAGTAGCTGGGATCACAGGCCCCCACCACCATGCCCAGCCAATGTTTGTATTTTTAATAAAGACGGGGTTTCACGAAGTTGGCGGGGCTGGTCTCAAACTCCTGGCCTCAAGTGATCTACCTACTCTGTGCTGGGATTACAGGATTGCAATGAAATTTTAACTCAGAATTACATGCTTTACAAGGAAAATACATAGAAGCAACGAAAAAAGTTGATCAGTTTACTCCCACTGTACTCTCTCACTTTACACAGAAAATAAAACAAACAAAATCAATAAAACAGTGAAACACTGAAGACAACAGAAACAATACTAAGGAAACTTTTTCATATCTTTCTTGCTTTTTGTATTCACATACATTAAGTTTAGAATTAGAAAATGCAATTTCTTTTCAAGTGTCATGGACTAAAGCCATGTTTGTTTGTTTTCTCCGTTTTTTTTTTTTAATTCATATCAGATTGTATTGGGACTACGTTTCAACTCTCTGACTTTATCCTGGTCTATAGTTCCTCACTGTAATCAAGGACAAAAATTTACACATAGACGTAGGACCTTTCAGTAATAAGTTTGATTTTCGAACCCTTACATATGTAAAAAAGGACTCTGGTTTCTTAGCATAATAACATTGTCCATAAAGTTTTCAAGGTTAAGTTACGACCCTGTTGGAGAAACAAAAGAAACTTAGAAAGAGAAGTTGACTAAAATTAGGGTATTTTAATTCTCAGGGAGTAAAACGATTGATTGCTCTATTGAATAATTTTGTGGTTTAAGAAATAGTAAGCTGGTATGCTTTCTTGTTTCAGAGAAGGGAGTGGTAGAAAGAAGCCATCCTTGTTGAAATAAATAAAGAACCAAAGTATTTCAGCTATATATACTACATATTACTAAATAACTGCTCAGATAAAAGTTCACAGGCTTAATTCTTAGTATTACAAAATAACAAAGAAAAAATATACAATAAATAATTAGCTTAAAAATCAAGAAAGACTAACCCTACAAAAAGAAATAAAAAGGAAAAGAATCATATAAAAAACATAAATAAATAAAACTGAATTATTTAAAAATAGAGATTTTTAGGGCAAAATTTAAAATTTAATAATGCTGTAGTATACGCCAAATAATAAAAAAGTTGAGGAACATACCAGTATATTTTTAGAAGATGCTAATTCTATGACAATCAAGTCTACTTTAACAATACTGAGTTATATTGAATTTCAATTATTTATATAAAATTTGTAGCAATGTTTTCTATATATCTTTAATGAAATATTTTTGCTTTGAAGACAATATTTTAAAGTAATTCTTTTTTAGTATTTATTGTATAGAGTTTTATATACTAATTTTTAATGAAAACTTAAGATCTTATAAAATAAGTCCATGAAAAATATGTGGAGAAATTAAAATTGTAATGCAACATATAGAATATAATTCCCCTTTCAGATATCTTATTTTCTTTTTAAGGAATTAAATCTGTCTTTGTTGGATATTCCAAGACTATGAAATATTATATACCATTCAAAAACACAGAAAAAGTAAAATACATATATTTATATATACTCAGTGATTTTCATTGAACCAAGTTTCAAATATATTTTCTATTTCAAATAAACAAAATATAATCTCAAGCACATGTAACATAGCAAATACGTGTTTTCATACCAAAAAACATATACTTTATTACAAATAGCATACGATAGAGTTAAATGGACAATTCAAGCTCCAAGAGCACTGGAAACTTAGAATACCTGAACAAGAAACTGTCATTTGTGCTTCCAAAATTATACAATATGCTAAAATAACTGATGATTGCTTTCTAATCATGGAAGGAAGCAATCCCTGGTCAGTTATGGTTAATTCTGATTTCTGTGTAATTTTCAGCTAGATTAGACACTTATGCAGCTATTTCATAACAAATTTGAGAAAGCTAAGAACCTTGAAAAAAGGACAGAGGAATTGCTAACTAGAATAACCAGTTTAGAGAAGCATATAAATAACCTGATGGAGCTGAGAAACACAGCACGAGAACTTCGTGAAGCATACACAAGTATCAATAGCCAAATTGGTCAAGCAGAAGAAAAGATATCAGAGATTGAAGATCAACTTAACGAAATAAAGTGTGAAGAAAAGATTATAGGAATGAAAAAGAATGAACAAAGTCTCCAAGACATATGGGACTATGTGAAAAGACCAAATGTACCTTTGATTGGTGTACCTGAAAGTGTCAGAGGAATGGAATCAAGCTGGAAAATACTCTTCAGGATATCATCCAGAGCTCCCCCAACCTAGCAAGAAAGGCCAACACTCAAATTCAGGAAATACAGAGAACACTACAAATATACTCCTCGAGAAGAGCAACCCCAAGACACATAATCGTCAGATTCACCAAGGGAAAAATGAAGGGAAAAATGTTAAGGGCAGCCAGTAAAAAAGGTCAGGTTACCTACAAAGGGAAGCCCATTGGACAAATAGCAGATCTCTATGCAGAAACCCTACAAGCCAGAAGAGAGTGCGGGCCAATATTTAACGTTCTTCAAGAAAAGAATTTTCAACCCAGAATTTCATATCCAGCCAAACAAAGCTTCGTAAGTGAAGGAGAAATAAAATCCTTTACAAACAATCAAATGTTGAGAGATTTTGTCACCAACAGGCCTGTCCTACAAGAGCACCTGAAGGAAGCACTAAATGTGAAAAGGAAAACCTGGTACCAGCCACTGCAAAAACATGCCAAATTGTAAAAACCATCGATGCTATGAAGAAGCTGCATCAACTAGCAGGCAAAATAACCAGCTAACATCATAATCACAGAACCAAATTCACACATAACAATATTAACCTTAGTGGAAATGGACTAAATGCCCCCAATTAAAAGACAAAGACTGGCAAAGAGGATAAAGAGTCAAGACCCATCCATGTGCTGTATTCAGCAGGCACATCTCACATGCAAAGACATACACAGGCTCCAAATAAAGGGATAGAAGAATATTTACCAAGCAAATGGAAAGAAAAAAAAGCAGGGGTTGTAATCCTAGTCTGTGTAAAACAGATCTAAACCAGCAAAGATCAACAAAGACAAAGCAGGGTATTACATAATGGGAAAGGGATCAATGAAACAAGAAGAGTTAACTATCCTAAATGTATATGCACCCAGTGAAGGAGCGCCCAGATTTATAAAGCAAACTGGTAGAGACCGACAAATAGTCTTAGGCTCCCACACAATAATAGTAGGAGACTTTAACACCCCACTGTCATTATTGGACAGATCAATAAGAGAGAGAGAAAATTAACAAGGATATTCAGGACTTGAACTCAGCTCTGGACCAAGTGGACCTAATAATACATCCACAAATGTCTCCACCCCAAATAAACAGAATATACATTCTTCTCAGCACCACATCACAGTCATTCGAAAATTAACTACATATTTGGAAGTAAAACTCTCCTCAGCAAATGCAAAAGAATGAAAAGACCGCAGTCCAATCAAATTAGAACTCAGGATTAAGAAACTCACTCAAAACCACAAAACTACATGGAAACTGAACAACCTGCTCCTGAATGACTACTGGGAAACTAACAAAATGAAGGCAGAAATAAATAAGTTCTTGGAAACCAACAAGAACAAAGACAGAATGTACCAGAATCTCTGGGTCACAGCTAAGGCAGTGTTTAGAGGAAAATTTATAGTACTAAATGTCTACAGGAGAAAGCAGAAAAGATCTAAAATTGACATCCTAATATCAAAATTAAAAGAACTAGAGAAGCAAGAGCAAACAAGGTCAAAAGCTAGCAGAAGACAAGAAATAACTAAGATCAGAGAAGAACTGAAGGAGACAGAGACACAAAAAAAAACCTTCAAAAAAAAAAATCAATGAATCGGAGAGCTCTTTTTTTTGAAAAGATTAATAAAGTAGGTAGATCGCTAACCAGACTAATAAAAAAGAAAAGAGAGAAGAATCAGTAGCTACAATAAAATATGATAAAGGGAATATCACCACATATCCAACAGAAATAAAAAACTACCATCAGAGAAAACTATAAACACCACTACACAAATAAACTAGAAAATCTTGAAGAAATGGATAAATTCCTGGATATACACAGACTCCCAAGACTAAGCCAGGAAGAAGTTGAATCCCTGAATAGACAAATAACAAGTTCTGAAATGGAGGCAGTTGTTAATAGGCTACCAACCAAAAAAAGCCCAAGACCAGTTGAATTCACAGCTGAATTCTACTACAGGTACAAAGAGGGTCTGATACCATTCCTTCTGAAACAATTCCAATCAATAGAAAAAGAGGGACTCATCCCTATCTCATTTTATGAGGCCAGCATCATCCTGATACAATAACCTGGCAGAGACACAACAAAAATATAAAATTTCAGGCCACTATCCCTGATGAACATCAATGTGAAAATCCACAATAAAATACTGGCAAATCAAATCCAGCAGCACATCAAAAAGTTTATCCACCAAGATCAAGTTGGCGTCAACTGTGGAATGCAAGGCTCGTTCAACATATGCAAATCAAAAAATGTAATCCATCACATAAACAGAACCAATGACAAAAACCACATGATTATCTCAATATATGCAGAAAAGACTTTCAACAAAGTTCAACACCCATGCATGCTAAAAACCATCAATAAACTAAGTATTGATCAAATGTATCTCAAAATAGTAAGAGCTATTTATGAAAAACCAACAACGAATATCACACTGAATGAGCAAAAATTGGAAGTATTCCCTTTGAAAAGCACCACAAAACAAGGATGCCCTCTCTCATCACTCCTATTCAACATAGTATTGGAAGTTCTGGCCAGAGCAACCAGGCAAGAGAAAGAAACAAAGGGTATTCAAATAGGAAGACAGGAAGTAAAATTGTCTCTCTTTGCAGATGACATGATTGAATATTCAGAAAACCCCATCGTCTCAGCCCAAATCATCCTTAGGCAGATAAGCAATTTCAGTAAAGTCTCAAGATACAAAATCAATGTGCAAAATTCACAAGCATTCCTAAACACCAATAATAAACAGCCAAATCGTGAGTGAACTCCCATTCACTACTGCTGCAAAGAAAATAAAATACCTAGAAATACAACTTACAAGGGATGTGAGCACCTCTTCAAGGAGAACTACAAACCACTGCTCAAGGAAATAAGAGAAGCCACAAACAAATGGAAGAACATTCCATGCTCATGGATAGGAAGAATCAATATCATGAAAATGGCCATACTGCCCAAAGCAGTTCATAGATTCAATGTTATCCCCATCAAGCTACCATTGACTTTCTTCACAGATTTGGAAAAAACCTCTTTAAATTTCACATGGAACCAAGAGCCCACATAGCCAAGACAATCCTAAGCAAAAACAACAAAGCTGGAGGCATCACACTACCTGACTTCAAACTATACTACAAGGTTACAGTAACCAAAACAGATATATGGACCAATGGAACAGAACAGATGCCTCTGAAATAACATCGCACATCTACAACCATCTGATCTTTGACAACCCTGCCAAAATAAGCAATGAGGAAAGGATTCTCTACTTAATAAATGGTTTTGGGAAAACTGGCTAGCCATATATAGAAAACTGAAACTGGATCCCTTCCTGACGCTTTATCCAAAAATTAACTCAAGATGGATTAAAGACTGAAACGCAAGACCTAAAACCATAAAAATCCTAGGAGAAAACCTAGGCAATACCATTCAGGATATAGACATTTGCAAAGACTTCATAACTAAAACACCAAAAGCAATGGCAACAAAAGCCAAAACTGACAAATGGGATATAATTAAACTAAAGAGCTTCTGCACAGCAAAAGAAACCATCATCAGACTGAACAAGCAACCTACAGAATGGGAGAAAATTTTTGCAATCCATCCATCTGACAAAGGACTAATATCCAGAATCTACAAAGAACTTAAACAAATTTACAAGAAAATAACAAACAACCCATCAAAAAGTGGGCAAAGGATTTGAGCAGATACTTCTCAAGAGAAGACATTTATGCAGCCAACAATATATGAAAAAAAGCTCATCATCATTGGTTGCTGGAGAAATGCAAATCTCCATGAGATATCATCTCATGCCAGTTAGAATGGTTATAATTAAAAAGTCAGGGGGCAACAGATGCTGGAGAGGATGTGGAGAAATAGGAACGCTTTACACTGTTGGTGGGAGCGTAAATCAGTTCAACCATTGTGGAAGACAGTGTGGCGATTCCTCAAGGATCTAGAACCGGAAATACCATTTGACCCAGCAATCCCATTACTGGTTATATACCCAAAGGATTTTAAATCACTGTGCTATAAAGACACATGCACAAGTATATTTATTATAGCACTGTTCACAATAGCAAAGACTTGGAACCAACCCAAATGCACATCAATGATAGACTGGATAAAGAAAATGTGCACATATACACTATGAAATCCTTAGCAACCATTAAAAAAGATGAGTTCCTGTCCTTTGCAGAGACATGGATGACGCTGGAAACCTTCATTCTCTGAAAACTGACACAGGAACAGAAGTCCTAACACTGCATGTTCTCACTCATAATTGGCAGTTGAACAATGAGAACTCAAGGACACAGGAAAGGAAATATCAGACACCGGAGCCTGTCGGGAGTGGGGGGTAAGTGGAGGGATAGCAATAGGAGAAACACCTAATGTAGGTGACGGGCTGATGCATGCAGCAAACCACCAAGGCACATGTGTACCTATGTAACAAACCTGCACTTTCTGCACATGTATCCCACAGCTTAAAGTATAATTTTAAAAAATCAGAAAAATATCTACCCAAAAAAGATTTTTGGAAAATTATTTGTCCATGTAATTTTATGGAAAAAATTTTTTTGAAAAGTGTGCATAAAATTGACTGAAAAGAGGAGTAGTAAGACTTTTATTAGACCAATAAGAATGAAAGATGTAGAAAAAAATCTCAATGTAACAAAACATCAATTTCCATGTTGTTTTTTAATTAAGTTTAAAGTGCTGCAATAAAATCTGTTCTATTTTTTAAAACCTGGAAAGGGAAAATGTACCCAAAAGAGGTTATGATGCAATCATAGGCTAAATTTCAATGCTGGACTGAAAAAAAAACCTGTACATCTGTTTCAAATAGGAATATTAATGCCAATGAGAAATAAAATAATAGATAAACTATATTTATCAATATCTGCCATGGTCTAAGCTAGTTTATTACTGCAACAGTAGAGTACTTAAGACCTTAAAATATTATAATAGAATTTATCACATCATCTTCTTGTAGGAAAATTAAAATAAAAAGAGCATTCATAGCATCAATGCATTTGTTCCATTTATATATGTGTGTTAACATTTTCTCTGGAGGAGATATTTTTTATCTTTCCCAAATCCTAAAACATATTCATCCTATTTGCCACAGTCCTTTTTCTAAGAAGTTTTGCTAAGTAAACAATTAAACATGTTTCAAAAGCTAGCCATCAATTTCTATTTAAGGAAAACTAATATGGAAATATGTGATAGAAAATAAAATATTATTTTCATATATCTACTTTTGATAGAATTCTGTGAGGTCATAAGAATTATCGCTGTGTTGCAAAAGAAGATTCAATGACTAAAGAATATGTTCCCTTTACATAAGAGAGATACAGGCAATCAGTGACTAGAAAATGGTGTTATTATCTTTGTAAAACATCAGCTAAGCAGCAATGAATTGTCAAATATAAACAAGTAGATGAGTAAAACAGGATGACAAAATAATGAAATTAGTACTATATTTTTCTCAGTAGCTGATCAGGTGATTTTAGTTACATATCAATTTTCAAAAAGTCATATGCATACTGTTTCTCTAAGTTAGATGAAATTTATAGAAATATTTTAACTGAGTGTATTAAAAACCGAGTTAGGAATTTCAACAAACTATCAGTAAGAAGAATATGAAATGGCAGAAAATAATTCAAAATGAACAGTTACATTGTTAGAATCACCTATTCCTATCTTCTAGGCCTTACCTTCTTAGTTTCTGCAAAGGTGGATATATGCTACTTCACTATCACTCTCCTTAGCTTTTGTTTTTTTCTCCAAAGAAAGAAAAGCTTTTGTTTTTTCCTCCAAAATTTGAGCATTCATAGCATTAATGCATTTGTTCCATTTATATATGTGTGTTAACATTTTCTCTGGAGGAGATATTTTTTATCTTTCCCAAATCCTAAAATATATTCATCCTATTTGCCACAGTTCTTTTTCTAAGAAGTTTTGCTAAGTAAACAAACATGTTTCAAAAGCATGAAACATGTTACAGAATGTAACAGAAATACAAATCTCACAGAGTAAAGGCCTGGCATAAAGAAAATCTTCATCTGCAAAGATAAAGCTAAACACTATCCACAAGTTTGTCAGGAAGCTTTGATGTGCTTAGCTGAAAGAACACTTTACACAGATTTGATAAAATACTGACAAGAGTGGTCCTTATTTCAATACTGATACCAGTAACACCTGCTATGTGATCCTATATTCTGCATGTCATGCCCCAACTTTCCCATTTGACAATACTTCCTCTGGAATATTAACACAATGACAGAGAAATTGGAGTGTTTTTAGTTCCTCAGTACAAAGTTCATGTTTGACAATTCTAAGTGTCCTATTTTTTTCTTTATTTCAATTTTAAATGCCTTATGTTGAGAAATGTTTAGTTATAGAATAGAATAGAGTTTGTATAATCACAGCCAATATTAAATTCTTCTCATTTTATTCGTCTCAGAAGTAAATTATTGTAGTCCTTGTTAAAATTTAAATCCAAATTAAACAATTGATTTGAGATGGCGTTTCTTAATTTGTTCTGATCTGTGAAGCACTTTAAAGTGAGCAAGAGGTGTGTTATATAAATGCAAATGATTGAGAGATTGTTACAGCTTTTCAGTGTACAAGAATTCAATAGAGGTAACATTACTTATATCATAAACAAAAGAAATTCCTCCTGGAGAACAGTAAGAAACAAAATACTTGAAACTACTCTAAATAGAAAAATTGCAGTTACTAAAACACTCACTAAATCCTGTGTATTTAAAAAACAGCAACAACAAAATTATAAGCAATGACAATTAGAGTGATAGAAAATTTAGTGGATATTCAGCTTAAGTGTCTCGTTTTGGATATGAGATAACAAAGTAATTAGTATCTGGAACATGAATAGCCAGCAGAATTAGAACGTAAACCTAGTCATTCTAGCTTCCAGTTCAATGTTTTCTGGACAAAATACATCTTAATTTAGATAGAGTGGGGAAAAAAAAAACTTGGTCAAAATATTAATTTTAATGTATTTTTAAAACACAAATAGTACTAATTACAATAAAGGATACTGAAATTGTCTTTAAAATTGTGTTATATATATATATATATATATATTGCTGATCCTGTGGTTTGTCTATCTTCTCTCTCTATGTAATAGATCTATTATCTATTTTTCTATCTATCTATCTATCTATCATCTATCTATCTATCTATCTATCTATCTATCTATCTATCTATCTATCTATCTATCTATCTATCTATCTATCTATCTATCTATCTATATTATCTCCCAGACTTTTGTTGAGTGGAACTAAAGTCCAAATAGATAGGTTGAAAATATCGTTATTCAATATTTTCATTAAAAAACAGTGGGAGGTGGGGAGCAAATTACTTGTTTACCAAAGCCTTCTATCATCAGAACATTTAAATGTTTAAAGTAGGTTGATAATCTGAGAAACATTCTTATTACCCTAGAAAAAAGTCTAAAGAAAATGTATCTAATATTAGTATAGCTATATTACTTTGAAAAAAAACATGGAGTGTGATTTCCCCCTGATTCGTCTGTAGTGCATACTTTGGTTTTGCTAGGCTGTAATAAAATGTTTTCCCCTTAGGAGAAAACATTTACTAATGTGAAGGGTCACTTTAGGCTGTCCTGAAAGGATAATTTGATATTTGGGATGATTATGTGGGTGCACATTCATAAAACACTCAACATTGTGCAACTACTTTACAGAGAGAGTTAGTTCAGTGTAGTTTTTTCTCAACGAAAGGGCTTATTCGTCAAACCCTCTTTCATTGCCTGTTTATGTTTTTATTTTTCCGAGGTTTTTCAAAGCTTTCATTTTTCGGAGTTTCGGCAATGCAGAAATATAAATTCAATTGGTATGTTGGTTACAGCTGATTTTGGACAAATTGCCACTTGTTTTAGAAGATAAGACTGGCTTAGCATGCTTTTCATGCCTCTTCTCTAAATCAGGCATGTGACATTAGATTAGGAAATGCACATGTAAGTATGTCACTAAAGCATTGGAAGTCTTATTGACAGTATATTGGAATCATATTTTAAATTTATTTGTACAGTATCATTCAACATGTTATGATGTAATGTGCTTTCTTAATTATAAAATATTGTTTTTCTTTCTCTTGCATTTAAAAAGTGATATAGCAGCAGAGATGCTCAAATCTGAAGGATGACATGACAAAGCAGCATTCCAACACCAAACTCAGCAAAGTGTAGCAAAAGGGAAGAGATGAAAACCTAGGTGAGAATGTGAAATAGGTTTGTATTGAAGTGTGTTAGATTGCTGAATGGGATCCCACGGGAAGTAACAGAAGCTCTCTCACTTGAATCATTTAAAATCTTTTATAAAGAATATTTAAGAATATATTGCCAAGAACCATCTCATATTGAAATAGAGAGAAATAATATAACCTAGAAGTTCATTTCCTTCTCTAACTTCTAATACTTTATAATTCTGTGCATAGAAAAATATATTAAAATCTGAGGTGCAGCTTTAAACAGCATCAAATTGTTTGTTTAGTTCTATGATTGTGTACAGAAATAGCAAATGTTGGTCTATGTACTAAAATACTGCAGAAGAGTACCCTGAAATTTAGAAATGGATTATGTTACTGTACCCTGAAAGTGTCTCTTAAATTGAACCCCAGTTTATATTCATGCAGCCTAATGTGGTCTTCTAAAAATATGTTACCGGAATCCATAATCAGTGTTTTATGGTAAGTACATTGAACCTATGAAGTATGTTGATAAAATTTCCATCAAAAAATTAAATCTACAGAATAAGACTAAACTATAGATTCTCCTATGGACATATATCTTTCAAAAATGGGAAATATTCTTGAAATATATTAAAAATTGTAAAGAAATGCATACAGAATTCTAAGTTACTTATGTTTTTTTGAAAATTAGTATTATAATTTTCAGTATAATTGATTTTAAAAATACCATGAAATTTTGTGTGTCTAAAATATCATAAATATCAATGTAGTGATGGAAAGTGCACTTATCAGACAAAAATATCCTTTAGAACTATTCTTAAATGCTTCATTATGTAGTTACAACTTGACACGATCTTAGGAAAAAAATGAATACTTGAGAAAGAAAAGAATATCGTTCATTTAAATAGTATGTTTTAGGCAGAGAAATTGATTACCTTTAACAGTCTAAATTTTGTTTTAATGCAATATATATGACTTTTTGTTTTTTTAATTAAAAAAGCCTGGCATTAAAAAGGTGAGTAAGGCCAGGCATGGTGGCTCACCCCTATAATTCTAGCACTTTGGGAGGCCGAGGCAAGTGGATCACCTGAAGTCAGGAGTTCGAGACCAGCCTTTTAAATATGGCGAAATTCCATCTCTACTAAAAATACAAAAATTAGCCAGGTGTGGTGGCACACGCCTGTAATCCCAGCACTTTGGGAGGCCAAGGAGGGCAGATCATAAGGTCAGGAGTTTGAGACCAGCCTGACCAACATGGTGAAACCCCATCTCTACTAAAAATACAAAAATCAGCTGGGTGTGGTGGCGTGCACCTGTAACCCCAGCTACATAGGAGGCTGAGGCAGGATTACTGCTTGCACCCGGGAAAGGAAGGTTGCAGTGAGCCAAGATCACACCATTGCACTCCAGCCTGGGTGACAGAGCAAGACTCTATCTCAAAAAAAAAAAAAAAAAAAAAGTCAGTGGAAAAGAGGGACATATTATATATAGGTAAAGAGAAAATTAAGGAACATGTTAGGCAAATGTAATAAAACTCAATATTCAAATTTGAACAAAGTAACTTTTAAAAAACTCACAATTACAAATAATCTGAGAAATTTAAACACAAAATAAGTATCAGGATATTAGACAATTAAAGAGTTGATTATAATTAAAAATCTGTATGTGTTTTCAATACATAGTAGAACTTGCATTGATTAAGTTATATAATGTCTGT
This sequence comes from Colobus angolensis palliatus, assembly GCF_000951035.1. Classification (NCBI taxonomy): domain Eukaryota; kingdom Metazoa; phylum Chordata; class Mammalia; order Primates; family Cercopithecidae; genus Colobus; species Colobus angolensis. The sequence continues at coordinate 681,879 of NW_012121043.1, forward strand.
GATAGCTGATGATGTCTGTTGAATCAGTTTTTTTTTTTTTAATTATACTTTAAGTTCTAGGGCACATGTGCACAACGTGCAGGTTTGTTACATATGTATACATGTGCCATGTTGGTGTGCTGCACCGATTAGCTCGTCATTCACATTAGGTATATCTCCTAATGCTATCCCTCCCCCCTCCTCCCTCCCCACAACAGGCCCCGGTGTGTGATGTTCCCCTTCCTGTGTCTAAGTGATCTCATTGTTCAGTTCCCACCTATGAGGGAGAACATGCAGTGTTTGGTTTTCTGTTCTTGCAATGGTTTGCTGAGAATGATGGTTTCCAGCTGCATCCATGTCTCTACAACGAATCAGAGTTTTCTATGTACCTTATTCATATCTTTATAACACTTGGTTGTGATGCAGTCGTCTGTGAAAGCAAACCATAGTTGTCTGTCCATGTTTTATAAAACATATGTGGCTTTTTGTTTGTTTCTTCCCCAAATGGAGACATTGGTAATTAACTAACCTGAGAGAAAAGAGGGAGTGGTGATAATTTTTTAATTGAATAGAATTATCATATAAAGATTAATGGCTGAAATAAATATAAATAAGGTTGTGTTATCTGCTCTATTAATTCTCAAAATCACTGTACATACATTTATTCTGATATATATTTTCTAACCTTTCTGGGAAACTATTAAAAAGTTTATTTTTCACTGTAAAAAAAAGGGCAGCGTAATGTTTGGAAATAAAATTGTTAACAGTTCATTCTATTTCAATTACTGATAATAAAATATTTAAAATATATCTGCATTTGAAAATTTTATTTATTTATTTATTTTTAACTTTTAAGTTCATGGGTAGAAATGCAGATTTGTTATGTAAGTAGACTTCCATCATGGGGGTTTGTTGTACAGATTATTTCATCACCCAGGTATTAAGCCTAGTACCCATTAGTTATTTTTCCTCATCCTCTTCCTCCTTTCACGCTCCACCCTCTGAAAGGCTTCACTGTGTGTTGTTCCCCTCAATGTGTTTGGATAAGGACTTGATGGCAAAAACAATTGAATCAAAGAAGAATATTGACATTAACTGGAAGGAGATGAAATGACATAATACAGCAGGCAGTACTTTATACAGAATTTTTTTTTTTTTTTTTTTGACATGGAAACTTGCTCTGTCCAGCCCAGGCTGGAATTAGAGACATGTACCACCATGCCTGGCTATTGTTTTATTTTATTTTATTTTATTTTATTTTATTTGTATTTTTAGTAGAGATGGGGTTTCACCATGCTGGCCAGGCTGGTCTTGAACTCCCGACCTAAAGTAATCCTACCACCCGGGCCTCCCAAAGTGCTGGGGTCACAGAAGTGAGCCACCGTGCCCAGTCAGAGAAGTGTTTTTGAGTCTTCTGTTTTACCCGCTCCTACCTAAATAGTAACACATGCAGATGGATGTGTGGGCTGTCTCAGGTATGGGTATACACCTCTTTCTCACTATATTTAGGAGAATTTATCCAATAATACCAAAATTACATGTATGACAACATAGTATGCATATTCAACAAGTGAAAAATAAACCTAAACTCAACAAACTTAAACAAATATACAACTGCATAATATTCATATGTCTAATTCTACAAATATGCTAACATTTACAGAAAAAACTTTAATGTATAAATAATAACTTCAAAATCACTATCGTGATATATCATTCAATGGGCCTTCTAAACAACCTCACACAGTAAAATCTAGAATAAATAAAAATTGTTTAAAACATCTAAAAGTAAAAGCAACAAATAAGAATACAAATGTTCTCTATAGTAAAAATTAACCAAATTACTAAATTCAAATAACAGAACACAAAGTAATTGACCACGTATATTTATATAAAACATGTCATTTTGCCCTCATGTGCCAGAGATAAAATCCTATATCATAACGTAGATGAGCAGATTCAGAAAACACAGAAGAGTTTGTCTTTAACAAATCAGAATACCTCTGCATATCTGTTAAAATATGAATGTGAATAAGGTCTTTCTTTCCAATATATGTGATTGTTTTATGCATTGTGTGCAATATATGGAATATTTTACAAAAGCTAGATAGACCTTACCAGTTATTTGTGAGGTACACAAGTTAATAAAAGTTCTAGGGCCTGGCACGGTGGCTTATGCCTGTAATCCCAGCATTTTGGGAAGCCGAGGTGGGTGGATTACCTGAGGTCAGGAGGTAGAGACCACCCTGGTCAACATGACGAGACCCCATCTATGCTAAAAACACAAAAAAGAAGCTGGACTTGGTGGCGGGTGCCTGTAACCCCAGCTACTTGGGAGGCTGAGGCAGGAGAATCACTTGAACACAGGAGAAGCATGTTTCAGTGAGCTGAGATCGTGCCACTGCACTCCAGCCTGGGCAACAAGACCAAAACTCTGTCTCAACAAAAAAAAAAAAAAAGAAAAAAGAAAATAAAATTTTAGTTATACTAATACCTTACCACCAATTTCACCTACATAGTACATAATGTAGTTAAAGTATGCATTTCATTGCTTACTTTAAACAGTGAAATAACACATTCAAATAACGCATGCATCAGTATTTGGATTTTAAAAGTGTTTCTTTTTGTTAGCTTGTTTTTTGTTTTCTTGGTGTTTTGTGGGTTTTTTTGAGAAAGAATCTTGCTCTGTCACCCAGACTGGAGTGCAGTGGTGCAATCTCTGTCTCTCTGCAATCTCTGCCTCTAGGGTTCAAGCGGTTATCCCGCCTCAGCCTCCCAAGTAGCTGGGATTATAGGCACCTGCAACCACACCCAGCTACTTCTTTGCATTTTTAATACAGGTGGAGTTTCACTATGTTGGCCAGGGTGGTCTCAAACTCCTGACTTTGTGATCCGCCCTCCTCAGCCTCACAAAGTGCTGGGATTACAGTTGTGAGTCACCAGCACCCAGTCAAAAGTGGTTTTAAAAGTCATTAATGAAAAATCATTTTTACATACTTATAACTTATATCAGATTGAAATGTACAGGCTTACGTCTAAACCTCATCCACTTCTCTAACTTCACTTAACCTAGATTATTCCCAGAAATAAATGCTTGTCTAATGCAGTAACTCCATAGAAATTATTTCTTTTTTTCTTTTTCTTTTTTTTTTTTTTTTCTGGTGCTTCTGCCTAAGAGGCATTTTAGGAGGATACTTCTGTATTTATGTTGTCTTCCTTGGGTTTTTTCATCAGCAGCAATTGTGAATATCATTTGCAAAAGTACATATATTTGCATATCCAATAAGATATATATTAATTTCAGTCTGGTTTAACCATTTACCAAACTTTCCATGATTGCTCCTAAAATCACTTCACACAAACAAATCTTGGGAGCCGGATGTACAGTGAATGAAATTGGGCTGATTTGGTAAGAGCTCGCAGAGAAAGAGAGCTTACAATCTTGTGCACATCTTCAGAAATCGTAATCCTTGAATTTGTAGCGGATGTGTGAAATGTCATAAACAAGACACTCTCCTGAAATACTCATTTTGTTTCTTTGAATCACTCTGTAAGGGGCTCTGAATAGCAATTTTTTACACATCTACCTCCCCCATCGTAACAAACATCTCTAGCAATAAGAACACCTCAAAATCAAAGCAAGGGACATCTATGAATTTCTTTCCTTTTGAAGTTAAAGTAGGTATTATAAAATAAGTATTCTATATGTTCAGTTTATTAAAGTCAATAGAAAGCTTTTCTAACCAGCACATCATAGAGCTACCATTTATCATACTTTAGTTCAGCACCTATTGCAAGAAGAAATGCTTCAGTGAACTTTGGTAAGCCAAAGGACACACTCAATAAGACTTATCTAGCATTTACCTGGTTCTACAACGATCAGATTTTATTTATTTATGTATTTATTTATTTATGTATTTATTCATTTATTCATTCAATGACATGATCTCGGCTCCCCGCAACATCCGCCTCTCGGGTTCAAGTGATTCTCCTGCCTCAGCCTGCCGAGTAGCTGGGACTACAGGCATGAACCACATCCAGCTAATTTTTTATTTTTAGTAGAGATGGGGTTTCTCAATGCTAGTGAGGCTGGTCTCAAACTCCCAACCTCAGGTGACCCGCCCACCTTGCCTCCCACAGTACTGGGATTACAGGCATGAGCCACTGCATTTGGTCTCAGATTTCCTAAGAGTTCCTGAAATTTAAAGATAAAAATTATGGCTATTATTATAGGTATTTCTAATGTTCCATATACAAATTTATGAAGTTTAAATACATATAGGGACATATTTTCTCTCAGGACTAATTAGAAATAAAGGCATGGCTTAATAAGAAACATTAAAATATGTGTGAAAAATACTTATTTTATTTTTCTCTACAGTTAGAACACTTTCTGAGTAAATTTTACTAAAACTTGGCACCTGTGTTAAATACAAAGGCTAATAGTTATATTATGATTAATAGTTTAGTCAGATAAGAATCCTGGGGTTGTAAAGTTTCAGATAGCTGAGTGGTCTCGTCTTCGGGCAAAACGTATTTGCATTCCAAAGACGTAAAAACTAAGAACCTAGAATCCTTCCCAATATTTCTGAGAAGGCTCTTTCAGAAGGGGAGTGGACACAGCTACTCTCGCTCCTATAAAATATCCATATTCACTTTTTCTGGAGTCCCTATGTTCTTTACACTCTATTTCATGCATGCTGACTTCTTATTATTTCACTTCAGGAAAAAATTGGAGGAAAGTGGAATAGGCATATTTATTATTTGCTATTAGTAAATAATTAATTTTCCGCTCTATGCTAACCTTGTATTGGCATTCAGGATAATGTTAATACATACAAATATTAAAAACTGAATATTCATATTGGGGAAGTTTACAAGATGCTGACAAAATACATACAGTCCTCCTTAAATAGAGGCATCCAGCGCTACATAGAAATTTAAATGATTCAATAATAATGCAAAGGCTCAAGAATTTTTTAACAATTTATTTAGTAAGAATTAGAGATTCTACAGAGAGTTGTGTCCTGTATACCCTTCCTTCAGCTTCACCCAATGTTAACACCTTGACAAGGCTTGTGCAATGTTAAAACCAGGAAATTACCATTAATGCAAACCACAGAGAGTATTCTTCATGTTTTTTCAGTTATACATGTGCACTCATTTTTGTGTGTTTGTGTGTGTGGTGCTACGCAATTTTAATCCAAGTGAGACTTCGTATAACCACCACAAAAATTAAGTTCCTAAACTGCAGCCTCATTTCAAGATTCCCTCATGCTACTGCTTTATAGCCTCATTCTCCCACTCATCTCAAAACCCCTAGCAATCAACAATCTGGTTTTCATCTTAATAATGATGTTTTTCCTCACAAATGTTATATAACTATACATATATATACACACACATATATATTATATATTATATTATTGCCTGTGTGTGTGCATATATATATATATATAATAATTCAGATGTGTTCTTTAGATTAGCTCTTTTTGAGCTCAGTGTGATTTCCTAGCAGTCCATACAAATTGTGTGTATCAATAGCTTGCTCCTGTGTGAAACTGAGCGGCATCCTGTGATATGGACGTACCACAGTTTGCTTACCCATTCACCATTGAAAGACATCTGGGCTGTTTCCAGTTTCTAGCTATTACCAGTAAAACCACTATGGGCATTAATTTACAAATTTTAGCATGAAAATACATTTTCATTTCTGTGGGATATTTGCCCAAAAGTGAAAATGTTGGGTCGTGTGGTAAATCCATTTTTAGTTTTAAAAGACACCACCAAACTATTTTTCAGACTGGCTCTATACTTACACTCCAACCAATGATGTATGAGTAATCCAATTTCTCTACATCCTTGTCAATATTTAGTAGTACAACTATTTAATATTTTAGCCATTTTTACAGGTATACAGTGATATCTTACAGAAGGTTTAATTTCCATTTATCTAATGGCTAATGATGTTGCTATTTTTATGTGCTTATTTGTCACCTGGATATGCTCTTTAGTGAAATATCTGTTCACATTCCGCTATCATTTTCTAATTGAATTGTTGTTGTTTATTATTGAATTGTGAAAACACTTTGTATGTATATATATACACCATATACTATATATGCACGATATGGGTACTGTGTTATAAATGTGATTTGCAAGTTATTTCTGCCAGTGTGTAATTTGTCTTTTTATCCTCTTACCATGGTTTTTCAGAGTAAATGTTTTAAATTTTGCTCATGTCAAATTTATCCAATTTTTTATCCAATTTTCCTTTCACATATTGTGCTTCTGCTGTCATTTCAAGTAATGATCTTTCCAACCTTACTTTTCTCCCAGAAATTTTATAGTTTTGTGTTTTCCATTTAAGGCTATGATCCATTTTGAGTTAAATTTTGCAGAAGGTGAGAGGTTTAGTTTAAGATTCATTTATTTGCCTATGAATGCCCAACTGATCCATCATCATTTGCTGCAAAAGCCGATCCTCCTCCATTGAATTGCTTTTACTTCTTTGTTAAAAATTAATTGGATGTATTTATGTGGATCTATTTCTGGGTTCTTAATATTTTTTGAAGATAACTTTAAAGCATGGTATTATTCAGAAAATAAGAAATAAATGCAGACCACCAATTTGCATTTAAGCAGAGAAAGGTGGAAAAATGGGCCTTTCACATCTGTGCTTCTTGTCCAATTTTAGTGTTTGGGAATGATGTATTATTGAAGATTATCATATATATGCAGTATAACTGACTCAGCGTTTATTGTCAATCAAGAAAATAATATAAATGCATGATTTTAATTTATCATGCATAATTTTAATTTCTATTTGGAAGCTAATGGTTTTCAACTGGTGTCACTTATCTATTCTGAGCCAGAAATATATTTCCAATGTTTCCTAAATACTTTTCAACTGAATATTCCATAGGAAACTCAATTTCATTACATTTAAATCTGAATTTATGATCTCCCCAGGATAAGGGCAATATATATTCTTTCTCCCACCTTTATGATTTTAGTTACTTGTAGTTTTATTCTCTCAGGCATCTAAACACAAGTTCAAATGTGACTGCCTTCTTCTGATTTCAAATATCCAGCATATTACCAACTCCCCCCAGTGAAAGTATCCCCAGTATTACTGAAATCATGTCCATTATCTTCATTTTCCAGTGTTTCTGCTTTAATTTAGATTTTTAATATTTTGTCCTTGGACTATTGTTATAGTTCTTGGCACTCAAACCATGTTCAGGTGCCTATTTACTTAGTTCTGACTTACTCAATGTTTTTGTTCACATGGCTTAAAAATAAAATTCATAACGAAGAGGCCAGTTCACCATCTGTAAAAATGAAGGTTGATTCACCTATGTTTTCATTCAAAGTATAAAATTAAATAGTCATAGAAGAAAGCCTCTTAGTTCAGTAGTTAGCATATAACTGCTTAACAAGTGTAATTATGTTCAACATCGTTAGTAAGTTAGATAAAACCCTTGTGTGAGAACTTGTGTGCATTTTCAAATTAATCTTCCTCAAACTTCCCTAATTAGGTTAAACTTGGGCCCTAATGTATTATTGGTACCTCAGTCGCTCTATGACAATTGAACTCCCACTTACTTGATAAATTGTTGCTTATTCTCCCTGGATAATTAGAAATTTCTCATTTCTTTTTGGAAGTAACACACAATATAGTTTATATAAAATTGTGATGTATTTTATTTATCTATTTTACTGTTTGGTTTTTTTAGTAAATGATGTTTCTAAAGATCTGCTATCTATGCTATTGTACATTTTCAGTACTGAAGTATCTAATTGATTTATGGGAACCTTGGTAATAAAATATCGCTGAATAAGATATATGAGATTAAAATTTGCACTAAGACACTTGGTGAAAGTTAGAAATAAATGACCCCTCCAAAATGAGTGAAAATATTAATTTTTTATATTTTTCTAATAATTTCCCTCACATTCTCATACCATTCACCCTCCTCAGAGTAACCAGTATAAATATATCGCTGTGCTTCATTTTCTTTGCACATATATTTATATGCATAAATATAGCCTAATAAAGTTTTCTTTGCTAGATTTTTAAAGAAGAAAATACTATAACCATAATCTGTTATGGTCCCTTCCCGTCCCCTCTGCTCCCCTCCCCTTTCTTTGTTTTTTCCTTTTCTTTTGGTAAATTATGGATATACCATTCTGGAACTTTAGAGATCTATACACTATCTTCTTATTTTACCCACACCCATATGTGGTCACAATTTCACATAAATAGCATCGTATCATATATGTTGGGAGTTTCTGAGACTTTTCCTTATCTCTTTATTTTTGCCTTTCTTTTTCCTGTTCTCCTGTAATATCGTCCTACACCCCCACAAACTTAGTCAAAAGGATAAAGCTAATATATTTTACCTTTATAGATAATCATAACATATATCAATTATTACATACTTTTAAATATGTTTATATCATTAAATTTCTGTTTTTCCTCACAATTGTTACGGTAATACGTTAAAGTCATTTGATACAATTTCAGGTGTGCAAAATTCATCAATTATGCCCCAATTGCTCTGAATTCACTTGTTTTCTTCTGTTGCCATTGTAATGTTTAAATACACATGTGTATCCATTAATGCTTCAGTTTCTTTTTTTAATAATAAGGAAGAGGATTGATGAATAAAATATCGTAAGAATCTCTAAGTTTTGATGTTTATGTACAATTTGGTACGATTTTTCCTGACAATGAATAATGGCAACTCTATATTTGTCTTTGAAAGTCAGATTCTGATAAAGTATTATAGCAATTTTGCCTGAATTTTTATTTATCTATTTTGCAAAATATCAAATAAAATAAATTTTAAGCATCATTGCTTGCTTTTGTTGCCCATTTGAATTTGCTTTTTTATGAATTATCAATTCTTATCATTTGCCAACTTTTCTACTTGGTTGTGTGATGGCTTTAACGTCACTGATTTGGCTTGGTTTACCTATATTTTCCGAAATTTTCTTTCTTGTTTGTATCTGGTTATTTTATGCCACAAATGAGATTCTTGAAGATTGCGTATATTGAAAGAAAGCAACAATGACTTTGTAGCTCACGCCCACTGGTGTTTGATATGGTTTGGATATATGTCCCCCCACAAATCTCATGTTTAATTGGAGTGGCCTGGTGGGAGGTGATTGGATCATGAGGGTGGATTTCCCTCTTGCTGTTCTCCAGATAGTGAGTGAGTTTTCATGAGATCTGATGTTTTAAAAGTGTGTGGCACTTCCCCCTTTTCTCTCTCTCTTTCCTGGCATGTGAAGAAAGTCCTTGTTTCCCCTTTACCTTCCACCATGATTGTAAGTTTCCATGATTGTATGTTTGTACATACAATTCCTTCCTTAAAAGGAAGCAGTCAGACTTCCTTTTAAGCCTGTGAAATTGTTAGTCAATTAAACCCCCTTTCTTCATAAAGTACGCAGTCTCTGGTAGTTCTTTGTAGCAGTGTAAAAATGAATGAATACAGTGCTGACTTGCTGATTCACGTTCTTTCCATAAAGGAGCAGCTGGACTTGCATCTGTTCTACTATCCTTTGGATTAACATCAGCTTCTTAAACTGATGGGCTGGGTATGTTTGGCTCCGTGAAAAAGGGTGTTAGCTTCTACAGAATACCCGTACCACCAATGTCAGAGACAACAAGAATGGACACAAGTTTCAGTTGCTCCTGGAATGATTCCATTCTGTATATTCAATTCTTCTCTTAAGCTTCTGTACTTTACATTCTTCTTCCCTTCCAAACTCCCTGCACTGTAGACATCAAGGTTCAGCCTCATATATAAAGACAACAATCTGACACTGTCCAACCTAAAAACAAGTCAAATCCCATACAATTATATGTAGATAATGCATTATCTCTTTATATATATGATATGTAGATATATATATATAAGATATATGTGTGTATGTGTGTGTATATATATATCTTAGTAACTCTGCATCTATGTTTAAACCCTGCCTAATGCAAGTATGTTCTCATTTATTCTCAATGTTTAAGAGCACTTTGAATATTACTAATTAGTGGACATTTTAGCGTTCTTTGAAGTAACCTAGAGATATTTAAACTAAGATTTCAGGACATGACCTCTAGACTTGTTAATTCACAGGTCTTGGGACCCTCCTGAACTCTGACATTTCTGACAAGTTGCCATGATGCTGATGTTTATGGTGTGTGGATGGCACTTTGGGGACCACTGTTTTAAACAGGAAGACTTTTAAATGGTCATCTGAATTATAATTTTATTTTTGAAATTCATTTTTGACATATTTGTCAACCACATATTTTAAAATTTATATAAATAGGTAATTTATAAAAAGCATTGCTCTTGTTTTCCTGTGTTTGCCTTACTCCCAGTTATTTTACATGTAGTTTAATTTTCTTCTAATGTAATTTCCCATTACCATATTTCATTTGTCAGTTACTTTTTTCCTCATGATGTCTAATAAGATAAATAAAATTTAAATTATGTATTGGCAGCACTTTCAGAATCATCAATTCTGTTCCATTGGTATTTGTGGTCATTTCAAATCAATATCTTATTTATTTTTATCACGGTGACTTTATTATGTACTCTGATATTGACGTTCTTCAATCTTTGTTGTTCTTATATTATCTCTGGCTGTTAGCAAGTATATTTTCTAAATAAAATTTGAGATAGTTTTTACCAGTACAAAAATTTTAAAAATTGTTTCATGAGTGTATTTTTGCATTGTCACGTTTTGTTTTGAGACAAGGTCTTGCTATGTTACCCAGGTTGGAGTGCAATTGTGCAATAGTGGCTTACCGTAGTCTTGACCTCTTGGCCGAAGCGATCCTCCTATCTCCATCTTCTTTCTGGTTCTCCATCTACTGATTTTTCTTCCACTGCTTCTAATCCATGTTGTGTCTATCTCTAGATAGTCACAGGGTTTGCATTTTGGGCATTAGCCACAAATTAGTAATAGAACCGCAATGACGATGATATGTAGAAACTTTGAGCTCTTCTGATTTCAATCCTTACTGAAAGAATGATGTAATGATATTGGGTTCACATAATTTTATGGTAGTATACAATACCAGACCATTGTGATAAGACTATATTTATGTCACTATAATAAAATAGATAGGTAAATAAATTGTTTCAGAAAGTAAACTGCATTACATCATTCTTTGCCCAATTTTTCTTTCTAAAAGTTACTTCAAGGTTGAGAACCGTATTTTCCTCTTTGGATCACTATGTTACATTTGAATAAAAAGAAAAAATGTAACTATACTCTTTCCATAAAATATATTTTTAAAATAAACTGACCCTCAACAAAGTATGGACACAGCTCTGGAGGCATTGAGTAATTTTGGTTTCCTTGGAGGTGAAAACACAGAACAACTTCATTCCGTCAGTTGATTACCTCATATGAATCAAAGCAGGGATTCTCCACATACACAGAGACCTATCATGGAGGTCGGGGCAGGTAATATAATAGTCACTAAATCAGGAATACAACCCACTCAGAGGCAGGAGAGACAGGAGACTATCTGGGAAGTACCATTTTGTGGTAAGAATTGACTCTTGAATTTGCAAACTATAGGAAGAAGTTAAAGTTGGGAGAGTGACAGTATTACTTGGGTAAATAAATTGTAGGATAGCAAATTTATTTTCATTAAGTACAAGGATTTTTCAATATTTTAACCAAGAGTACAGATAGACAAGTATGTTCTGCCAGAATAAGAGTTTTGATTATAATTTCAGTAACTCTTCTCAAATTAAGTACTTTTAGCCTTAGTTGGTCCTACTCCTGTCCTAATAGTTCAAAACAGAACTCTGAAATAAAACTGAAGAGTTTATAGAATAACAATGTAATTTACTCCATGCAAATAAACCCCAATGGTTTAATTACGTTGATGTTCATAGTATGACATGCTTTGGCTAAGGTTTATGAGAACTATAACTATAAGTTCAGCAGCAATTGATTTTTCAAAAGACGTAAGGGTGGATATATAAACATCTGTTTTTCAGTTGATGATTATTGTAGAAAACATAGCTTAGATTTGCAGCCAAATGGATCGCTGCTACTATAATTTCTGAAATTTATCAATACCCTTTTCTTCCAAAGCTCTTTCCACCTCCCCACCATTGTTCGTAGGTGAGTGGGGTGAGGTCAACATAGTTGATAGAAACAGTTGCAGTGGGAGTCTCCCACAGAAAAGAAACAAACTGTATGAATCCTGCCCCGGCAACGGAGGTACCCAGGTTCTAGCATCAGGATTGACTAGGCGGCTGATGTAGCCCACAGAGAGCAAGGAAAAGCAGGGTGGTATGTCGGCCTATCTGAAAGCCACACCCAGCAAAGGGAGCCCCCACCTCGAGCCAAAGGGAGGCAATGAGTGATTGTGCCACCCAGCCTGGGAAGCCATGCTTTTTCCATGGACCTGTGCATTAGTAAATGCGCTCTCCTGTTGAAAGACATTTATTTAATTTTGGGTGAAGGCAGTATATGTTTTGTAAAACTCATAAGGCTGTAATAACAGCATTTATTTATTTATTTAACTTTAAATGAAGGGCTATAGTTTTCTAAACCTAAAAATAAGTTGCCACCAAAGAGTGCATCCTTCTCCATTCTCTCCCTTCCCTAATGACTCCAAGGCTGTTAAATGTTTCTGTGTGTGCTTTCAAAATAATCAATTAGTTTTTTCAAGGCCCATAGTCAATGGTCACAAAAATCTATTATTCGAACTAAATAAAGAACACATACATATGCATAGATTCGTTAATTTTGTTAATTCCAAATTCCAAAAGTAACTGAAGTGTCTTGGAATTTCTTAGTTTCAGGTGAAAGCTCATTTTACGTTCCCAATCGCGAAAAAGTGAACTAAATTTTTGTCATTTTCTTATCTTAATCAAGTTGATCTTCCCTTTACTCTGCATCTCATTTCTAAGGTGGTATGAACATAACAGCAATCATGTATTACCAAGAATTTTCTTCTAAAAACAGATAGACGTGCAAATAAATAAACAAAAAGAAGGGGACTTCTTTCATGATACAAAAAAAAAAAAATGTGATTCAAGGAAAACAAATGACAGAAAGTGGTTGCATTAGCATTAGAGCAAGACCCATATTTTACCTCACTCGATCTAGAAAAGAAACATTTAGAACCAAAAGAGAAGACATGTAAGTTCCTAAACTACTTTTTAATTAACCTGAAAACCTGCTCTGTGCATACTGAAATAGTACATATGTGATTTACATAAAATATCTTTTATTGAACCTAGGCGTCCATAAAAAAATAGAAAAATACATTTTTTTCATAAAGTAAAATAATTATTAATTGTATAGTACAGATACTCCTTGATTTATGATGGGGCTAAATCCCTATAAACCCAGCCATAAATTGGAGACATTGTAAGTGGAAATGACCTTTTCAACTTATGATATCTTCAGTTTAGGGATGGGTTTATATGCATGTAACTTTATCATAAGTTGAGGAGCCACTGGGTGTGTCTTGCTTTCATATTATCTTAAAGTCAAAAAACTTTTGGTTGAACCATCATACGTCTGGGACAGTCTGTATAGGCAAATTAGAAAAATAATACATTTTACCTTAAATGTCAATTAAAATTATTTTATTATTATTTTAAATATAGTGAGCAATTACAAAAAATACAAACACTAATAAAAAAATGTATTTGCAAAGTGTTCATTTACCTAATGTAATTTCTAAATGTTCATTTACTTAAAGTAATTTTTAAGTGTATGTCATTTAAATGTATAAACATATTACACAGTGAAGACTAATTGACAAAAGAAAATAGTGATAAAAAAAGTACTTTAAAATCAGCACATAACAAGATACATTCCTTACATGGCTCTTTATCATAAAACATATCATGAAAGTTCAATGCAGGCATAATATCAACTAGGGTATACTTTAAAAGCTGTAATTGGACTTTATCCCAGAATAGGCTAAAAAAACTGAAATATGTTTTATATCATTATGCATATTATTCTGTGATAAAAATAGTCTTATATTTCTTAGCAGCATGAAAAATTGTCCAACAAGGGAATAATCAAAAAAATAAGGAAAAGCAATCAAAAGAGAAAGGGGAAGAATTTTAGCATCCGTTAGGAAAGAAAGCAATAAATGACTTGTGTGAATAATTTCAAAGCCTTGAATGAGCTGCTTGTACCTCCCAGAAGACTTGTGAAAAAATAAAGGAATCTTTTAAACCATTGAAGAGAACATATAAGACAATTTTCATGTTTTTTTACCTAGAACATAAAAATGTGAGAAGTACAACATTTACTGTAAAAGTCTTATCTGAGAAACCGTTTAAAGAATATGGAAATAGCTTAATATTGCAAGTCTATAACCCGTGAAATTTCTCCAGTAAACAAAAGATCATCTCTAACATGCAAATTTATTTTGGTGGTGTCCAGTAAATAAATCGCCCTATAATTTCTATAAAGATTTTGCACAAGACCACATTTGTACATTACAAAAGACGTAAGATCCACAATTTACCATTATTTTCATCTTTCCTGAAGATGAAATATAGTGTTCTATCAAATTATGGCCTATCAATTACTTAATTTTAAATGCTTAACCATATGGAGACTAAATAACATGAATATACACTTACTTGAATATACATGATTTTATTTGTAATATTGCTGTATATAGGCTTAAAAATCATAAACTATAATGAAATGAGTACCAAACTTCCAAAACAAATACATATATAGATGAGATTATTTACCCAATTGTAAACATACAGTTTATATAATCTTTCAAAGTAATTTAAACATTTCTATATTTTCAAACCTTAACATTAATCTTATTAATGTTTGAACTCTTAATATTATGAATTGTGTTATATTTTTGCCTTGTAGTTTGTAAGCCCATTTCCTAATTTTACACTCCAAAACAGTGAAAATTCTTGCTTGGGTTAATGACAGTTTCTTTTATTCAAACAAAAGAATAGCTGAGAGCTACTCTCTTATTTTTATATAAGACTGAGTTAAAGAACTAGAGAACAATTTTGAAAAATAGGTCTTCCTTCTATTTATAGAGAATTTTTTTTTAGTTCTTCTCCAACCCCATAGGTCTACCATCTTCAGGCTATTTGAATATTTCCCCCTTTTACAATTACCACTGATTTCTTGATCTCTTTGATCATTAAGTCATATCTATTGATTTTTGTTCTTCTTTATTCATTCCTTGCCAAGTTTTCTTTTTTGGGCTATTAATTGAGTACTTTATACCTAATTAAACTATTAAAACATTTGTTTTTGTTGTAGTCCTTGCATCAGCTCCTACTGAAATAATTTCTTCTCCTAGATACAAAAACCGTTGTATGAAAACACTAAATATCCATTGATATTATTCTTCCACTCAGGAACATATGTCTTCTTGCTGCTAGTAATTTCTTATCAAAAGTTTTTAACCTACCAAGTATTCACAACATAATATTTCAGATAGAATATACCACCTACTCACAGAAGGGTATAAAGCAATATCAAAAATTAGTAATTGAGAACATTTTTCTTCAAAAATAGAATAATAATATTCATACTAATAAACTTTAGAAAATTAAATTTGATTCATTGTCTCAAAACTTAGTTAAAAAAGAACACAGATTTCATTAAACAGAAACTATTGCCTTAAAATATAGCACTTCCGAAAATATTTTTTAGAAGCAATTTTAACAAACTTTACAGAGAAACTGATCACATTAAAGCAATTCCCTTTCACAACGACTTTGTAAGGAAGTCACTGTAATTCCCATATGGTTAAAAAATCATAATGCATATGAAATGTTGAGTTTGTTTTTAACAAAGATCACTAGTCACAACTCAAATATTTTCAGTTTTTCTAAATATCTGTGTGTTTCTGATGAAGTTGTTTACATTTCAAATGTTTAGAAACGTTATCCTTAATGTTTACAATTTCATAATATTAAAAACAGATGAATGTAGTTAATTCTTCCTCGTTTTGTTGATTTCAGAAGTTAGAGATCCTTTTGGACAAATAGTTGGAAGAAATGAGTTTTCTTCAGATGTTTCCTTGTGTTTTAAGCCTTAGCAGAATCACTGGCAAATCGTTAAATATAAATGACCGCAATTCATCATGACAGATATAATGTTGATATAATATGCGAAATAAATGTGATGTTGATATGACAATTGCATGAATTAAAGAGGTTTTTGGAATATATATATTCAAAATATTATAATATATGTGAGTTGTGTATGTGTGTCTTATTAAGAGGCTTGAAACTGAATTGAAAGAGTATAGAATCTGCACATTTTCTGTACTCTAGCAACATGGTGTTATGCAGCGTGTGTGTGTGTGTGTGAGAGAGAGCCAAATACAAATATTATGACTTAAATATCATTAATTCCACATAAATACATGTTTTCTTAATGTTTTTCCTTGAACTTGCCTCTGCTTTATATTCTTCATACAATTATTCAGGACCTGATTCATTGAGTCTTCAGCTTGGTTCTTCAAAGAGTTCATATGGTTCTGCCACTTCTATTCTGCAATAGAAGTTTCTGTAATCTGTTTCCCAATTGCCTGAGTAGTAAGAACTTGGCAATATTTTGCCACTAATATTTAAATAACTCAGAGATATAACAGCTAATAAACATTAATGTGGGATCCCTAAAAATATTGCATGGCATCCATTTCTTACACTCAGTAATATAAATGCCATAACCTGAACAGGAAAATATATTTTGGAATAAAACAACAATTAAACACTATTAAATACTTTCTGCAAGTTTTCCCTTACTTTATTTGTGAGAAACAATAGAATTTCTATCTTGGATTCAGTAGACAGAGCTCTTACTAAGTAATAACAGACTATTTGCTTTTTAGTTTATTAACCCTGTTAACTCAGAATAGCTATTTGATTGCTTTTGAGTCAATATGATAAAACTCTTCCCTAAGCCTAGAGTTTGTGTTTTCATTAAAATAAAACAGATATTGTGGATATTGCATTTATAATATAAATATAAATATTTAATTCAATTGTGATTCATAGCCCAAAGGAATAAAAATAAATAATGAGTAGAATTCTAAGGTTCATAAAACTTTCTACTCAATTTGCAATGGCACATGTTGTATGTTATTATCTTTTGCATTATCTCCAAGGAAAGCTATTTTCATCTTGAGTCAGGATAATATGTACTTGACCACCTTTTCTTAAAATTGAAGAATTTCATTAACAATGTATGCTTGTTATCTACCTTCAAGACATGTTTTATATGAGATGAAAACCTTGGAGAAGCAGAAGCAGAAGGAGAAGCAGCATGCTCAAGAAACAGTACATAACACCAAAACGGTGGGTGTATTACAGCACATCTGGACTTTATTAAAGCACGAGATTACGTGTCTGATGAAATTTACTTGAAAAATTAATTCAGATTTTATTTACTGTCATGTACTCAGAGAATTAGATGAAGTACTACCAATTTGTTTTTTAAGTGCCAGTATGTGATGATAATACTTTGAATGAAAATGAATTTTGTTTTGTACTGAATCTCACAAAGTATTTATTTTTGCATAAAACATAACCATGCTGGAATGAACAAGTATTTCAATATAATCATTGGCATTTTCTAAAGTGCAGAAATATATGAAAATTGTGATAAACTTACCTATTTTATAAAGACTCACTTTGTTACTGGATAACTTGGGAATTGAGAATTCTAATGACCTTTTAATACATTTGGCAATATAATTGTTTAAATGATTGCTACAATTAGACTATATTATAAATTGAATATATTTATCTGATACATAGAACAAAACATAGTTGAGATAGTTCAAACACGGTTGATATTTTACTGAATTCTGAGCCATTTCAGTTGTTATTAAAATTACTCAGATAAGTAGCCTACTGTCTATTGATCTGAGTAATTTTAATAACAGCCTATTTCAATTGATTTAATACCAAATGTGGGTCAGTGAAGTTAGACAACGAAAGAAAAAAAGTAGAAATAGTAATTCAAATAATACAAGAGAAGAAGCTTCATGGAGTCGTTATTTAATGCCATACATTATGTTAATTTTCCCCTAAATACTATAAAGTAAGGAGTATGGCAAAATGTGGAAAAATTTCTTTTTTTCTAAAGCCTATATGAATAGTGTACATTCTTATATAAGCCTTTTAAAGCTCATAAAATGACGCTGCCTATATCCTTTTGAGGAGTGCAGAGTAATTTCATTGCCGTTGTAGAATCCCAAAAGATCAGAAGGGTTATATTTAAGACTTATTGAATATCTTGGAATCAATGAGACTGGGTTTATTCTGTTACTTGGATGTTTATCCACTGTAACTCATTTTATAAAGTATTTCCTAAAATATGTGTCAACTATATTTGTTGTATAACAGTATCTCAAAGTATGTTGATTTAAAACAACAGTGATTTGTTATTACGTATTATTCAGCTGGAGTGGAAATGTTTATAACCTTGTGGTACAAGCTCACCTGAATGATTCTTCTGTTCCCATAATGATGATCAGCGCCACTTAAATGGCTACATTCAACTGGGAGCTTATTTAGGAGTGGAAAACATCAAGATGGTCTCTCATGCTTCAGGGATTCCATTCACGTAGTCGCTAAATATTTAGTGGTATGTACGTTTTACAGAAGGGCAGCCAGGCCCTAAAGAAAAGAAACAGGACTGGGCGCAGTGGCTCACGCCTGTAATCTCAGCACTTTGGGAGGCCGAGATGGGTGAATCACGAGGTCAGCGGATCGAGACCATCCTGGCTAAAATGATGAAACCCCGTCTCTACTAAAAATACAAAAAACATTAGCCGGGCGTGGTGGCGGCGCGTGTGGTCCCAGCTACTCGGGAGGCTGAGGCAGGAGAATGGCAGGAACCCGGGGGGCGGAGCTTGCAGTGAGCCAAGATCGCGCCACTCACTCCAGCCTGGGCGACAGAGCGAGACTCCGTCTCAAAAAAAAAAAAAAAAAGAAAGAAGAGAAACAGAAGCTGGCAGTTTTCATAAGGTCTACTAATAAAAATCCAAGAAGATCAATATTGCTATAATCTATTGGCCAAGGCAAGACATGGTGGGCCCAGATGTAAGAGGAAAATAAAGAGCTTTAAACAATTTTTGTTGTGACAAGCAACATGCAGGAACAAGAATAAGAGGAATTGCTATTGGCCATATTTGAAGATATGTAAAAATGTAGTCCTACAAAACAAACCACATACATACAGCAATTATTTGATTAAAATTAGGAAAATATTTCATACTAAAGGCTGTAATAAATGCATATATATGTCTATATCAATATATAAGTGTTTATATAAACACACACACACACACACACACACACATACTATACATGTATATTACTTTACTTATCCTAGTATTCCCAACCTTATTTGATCAAGGTGAATTGTAGTTAAAACAACCAAAAATTTGCAAAACTGTATCAGGCACATAACAAAGACATGATTTTACTGCCCTAAAAATAGTCATTTTAAATTTATCAGCTATTTCTACTTCCATTATTTTATTTAACCATTGCATAATGTTGAATTTTTAGTCTAAATTCAGGTGCATGTGAATTCTTGACTACATATAATGTAGGAAAAATAAAGCAAAACTAAAGAAAACACTGTCCAGAGTAATCCCATAGCCATCCATAAATTACATAGACAGAGTAAATCAATTATTTGATTTCTGAAGATAAAGAATAGTTACATTAGAAGCCATGGGAAGATGGTGATTATTCAAACATTCATTCTTCAAAAACAACTGAAATTCTAGAGGTGGGAGATACTGTGTAAGACAAAGGGCTAAATTATAAAACAGGATAAAGAATTTTTTTCTTACCTATATCCAGAAAGTTTATAATTTAAGGAAATATGTAAGTAAAAATTGAATAAAAGTTTAAAGTGTTATGAAAGGGGTTGGATTGAAGAATTGCCCATGGAGTTCAGAGGAAATGAAGAGAGGTATAAAAAACACAGACGATAAAGTATAACAAAAACAAAAACTTGAAAAATGAACATGAATTTATTAGCAAAAGAGTAGGCATTACAAAGGAATGGCCTAAAGGAAACAATTCATGCAAAGCTCTTAGAGTAAAGAGAAAGCATTAAAAGCACTGGAATAAGTTCATGGTATGTTATAAAGTTTCAGAAAAGAGACAATAAAAGATAAGTTTGCAGAAGTAAGTAGTAATTAGATCATGTTTTTACCACATGTAAATAAATTTGCACTTTAGTTTTAGGTTCACAGGAAGGCATTAGATATGCTTTGCTTGCTTGTTTATTTCAATCTTTGAAGCCATGTTTTTATATCAATCATGTGTGATAATGTGATGAATGGATGAGAGGAAGTTAGGTCATTGACATCAGGAAAATGTCATTGCAATACAAAGGAGAAATAAGGGTGACTTGAACACAATAATAGTGATAAGAAAATTGCTTATTTGGGAGACATTTATTGTAGAGACTCAATAAAACTTAAGGCTCAAACTTTGGAAGTGAGAAAGAATTCAGGCCATGATTGAAGACTGCCAGTAATATTAATATGAATCAAGAACAACATTTAAGTTTCTGGTATTGGATTCTGAGTATGTGGTAGTATCATTCACTAAATTAAGAAATATAGAATAAAATGATTAAATTGGGCAGACGATAGATTAATTTGGGGACACGTTGAAGTTGAAATGTCTATCGTACATCCAAATGTACTTCAGCAGGCAATTGAAGATTAAGGTTTTATAGACAGGTAAGATACCTTATCATAGATTATAAATTTGGGTGTTTGCAACGTAAGAATGACTGACAGTCAATTTTTCCATGGTAACATGCCATAATAACTTTATGGCATACAATAACAGTCCTATAACAACTAACCTTTATGTTTACATTTCAACTGTGGGTTCATAGCAAATCTACTCTAAATTGTGATTTAGTAGATAAACTGCAGATCTGTTCAGATATTTTGCTCAATATGAGATCTAAGCTGAAGTTGCAATCTAACCCATAGGATAACTAATTTGCAGAAGGAAAAGTGTGATAAAGCTTCTGGAACGTTGTGGTGCTATATTCTCACTTCTCTCTATCAGTCACTTCCACTCACATTTCATTGTCCAGGGCAAACTGATAGCCAACCATAAATTAAATAGAGAGGAAATTATTATCCTTCCTCAGAAAAGCCCTTGAAATTATATGCTAGTGAACATGGATGCATTTTCCTTTCACAGAGTAGAGTAAAAAATTTATGGAGCAAAAAATATTATCTACTAGACATGGAAATTGAAAATATGGCTGTGGATGAGACTGTCCTGGGATAAGGAATAAGTAGAGTGAGTAGATACGAGGGGGAGACGGCCTAGAAGAGATCCCTACATGACACTAAGAAATGAGGGAATGGGAAGAGGGAGAGCGAGACTTGAAAGCAACCAAGCAAGTGATCTGAGGTTTAAGAACAGAACCAAGAAATCGTGGCATATCAGGAGTCAAGAGAAAATATACACATATTCACACATGCACTCATAGGGGTTTCCATTATTGTCAAATTCTGCTACGTGTATAAAAAGGACTAAATGTTCATTATACTGCTATGTGCTACTATATATGCATATCTGGAATATATGTAATTGTAAAGAATATAGGACGAAAGAAAAGTGTTACATGATTTCGCCAACTGAAGTCCAGTTAGAAGAGGTCCCAAGAAAATCACTGTAAAATACCTGGAGTGCTTCCCTGGACAGAAAGTAGCCGTAAGCTGCAGCTGGCTGTTTTCATTGTCAGTAAACCTACTGACCTCTTCCTGAGCCTACTGAGCAGACGAAAAGCAAAAAGAGGGAGATGGCAGTACGGAGAATGAGAAGATGGTAGTGGAACGGGCTACAAATGTAGCATCTAGGGTGGTAAAGATAGTAAAACTTCCAAAAGAATTTAGTCTCCCTGGACCGACCACTATCACAGACAGCATTCGTAGCTGGCTATGAACTATAATACCACAACAAACACTTAAGCAAGGGGGTATCTGTCCTTTTTCCTTTTCTTTTTTTCTACTAACCCTATCACGCTAAAAGACCCAGATCTACAAAAGATAAAGAAGCGATATCTCCATGACTTGCCTGACTTAATGACACAGAGAAAGGGACCTTTTAAAATTTACTATAAAATAGAAATTTTAAACTGGAGTGGACATTTTAATAATTCCAAGTAAATAAAAATGTCTAGCATATTCTACATTTGTCATTAAATATTAAAGAGAATATTTTACAGAGTGTAGTTTAAAACAGTGCAATAAATGATTTCATGTTTATGACTCAATGCTCAGTAGCAGTTACATGTAATGCCTTGGGCACTCAATAATGTAGATTCATATTGACAATGGCTTGAGGGACCTGGGAAAATAGGGAGGGAACTCCAACAACCCGCCATTTCAGAGATAAGTGCAAAAAGAATCACTAGGACAACCGTGCCAGAGGCAGGGAAAAAAGACCCTGCTAATACATGAAGATGCTTTATCCACTTAAGGGAACAACGAAACATACAAATGTTAGCACTTTTGGTGTGTGACAAGAGTCCACAATAATCCGAAATACAAAATTATCACAGAAGTCTGAGTAAGTTAAGCCACTACAGGTAAAACACAGGTGCTGATAGTCTGTTTTACTGCTTAAATTTTTTTGTTTGCTCTTTTGGATAAATAGAATATATAACATTAAATCTTGGAGTATTCACTGTTCTTCTTATTATTAGAAAAAGCCTATGGCTAAGAATTGCTCAAGAGTGTAGTATCTGACTAAATTGGTAAACTCAGAGACTCTTCAGGAAAGAAAGAACTAGATGAGGTGACTTTTTGTGTCATGACATTAGACCTGAAGTTACAAATCATTCAGCTTTTCATTCCAAATTTTGGTAACATCTTCAAACTACATACAGATTGCTGTTTGTCAGAAAAAAAAGACTACGACCCTTGCAAATTCATTTTACTTGAAATTTATAGAAGACATAAGATGAGCTGGAGAGACTTACTGTGTCAATGGAAGATAAAGGGATTACAAATAACACTTTAGAAAAGCTAGGAGAGAAGTATGCAACTTTTCAGTAGGGGATAATTGGGATAAAATAAGATTATATATAAAACAATCAGGCTAATGGCCTTTATGCTGATGAAGAATCAGCTTTAAATATTAAAGCTCAAAATATTAGATAAATTATCAAGTATTTTAGATCACTAACTTATGTTGAAATGTAACTTTGAGTAGATAAATAGACAATGAAGCTTTATGATGTTTATAATTTTTTGTTATTATTTTGAATTATCTACAAAAGACCCATAAGTCTTTTTGATAGGGCTACTAAAATCTTCTAATGGCAATGTATAAAAGTAGTATGAAAATGCTTTAGTCAACTATTATGAACCTATTCTGAGGATTGTAAAAAAAAGTCTTTAAAGCTTAAAGTGACAAAAATAATCATTAAAGTACTATATGTTAAAATTTTAGAAATAAAATTTTCACATTCAATGACTCAGTGACCTTCCTGCTGTTGAATGTACTTTTGGTGTTGCTAAATCTTTTCAAATTATATTGTTTTTTAAACCCAAATAGTATCCAGATAGAGGAGAATCATACTTGAATATTATAGCTAAAAAGTCCTCTATGTGTATGACCAGTAATTACATCATACAGAATAAATTATTTACAAAAAAAAAAAAAAAAAAGAATCACCTCCAGGCATGAAACAATTCCCACAAGCAAATACATGAGATGCAATTACTCTCTGTTACTAGGCCTCAAAAGAACAAGCAGCTAGACATTAGTGCTGCGATTGTAGTCCCGAATCTTTCAATGAAGAGGGTTGATTAAGGTACTTTAAATTAGAAGTGTTCAGGGAGTGAAATAACTTTTATTCATTTACTGCCATAGGAATCAATGCACATGGGAAAAGAAATAATTTGAAATCTCGATTAGGCACTCTAATAGCCAAATTAAATCTTTACCAAATTTAGAAAACTAGTTACTCTACTGACACTGTGCAAAGATCCTAGGAAAGAAGTGTTTTAGGTTTGTAATGTGACAATATGAGAATTTTACTTCTTAGGTTTTAGAAGGAATGAATTCACTATCAAATTTGAGCAATTAAATATTATTTTAATAGGATAGTCTCTTTTTAGATATTAAAGTAGCTGAAAAAAATTATGAGACATTCATTTAGAAATTGTTTATGCACCTAAGAGGGGAATTTATTTTATATTTTTAATATTTCAACTGTGTTTTTAAAATTTATCTTAAGTCTAATTGTGGGAAAATAAAATTCAATCAATGTAAATGCCTCCTTTAGAAGTCTGACATTCAGATATAGATTTGTAACCATCTGGAGATAAACATTTCCCTCATCCTGAAAATCTCCCTTATTCTGTTTTGCAGACAATCTCTTCCTCCAGTTCTGAACCCCTGAAAAGCACTGGTCTGTTTTGACAACTATAAATGTGTGTGTACTTAAATTTCAAATACACAGAATAAAACAAGATACATTCTTCTGAATTTGGCTTCTTTGATGAAGCATGATGCTTATAGTTTGTCCAAGTTTAGCATCTGTGAATAATTGATTTATTTTTTATTACTAAGTAGTATTCCACAGTAAAGATATATCACTATTTGTTTTCTCTATTGACCAGGTAATAGGCATTAACATTGTTACAGATTTTTGTTTATTATAAACGATGATTCTATGGACAGCTTTGTATTTTCTGTGCAAAACAAAAGAATGTAACTTATTTCTCTTGGTCAAATACTTAGAGATTTTTATTCATTAAATACTTTGAGATTTCTGAGTCATATGGCTAGTATGTTTGCATTTATAAGAAACTTTTGTCCTGTATACTAAATAACTGTAGCGCTTTTCCACTCCCATCAGCAATACACCTTCAAACATTAACTGCTCAAACATGTGTTGGTTTATTTATAAATCCTTTTTGTTTCATTGACCTATATGGCTGTTCTACCATCAACAAAATACTGTTTTGACTCTCATAATTTTATAATTTGTAAACAAAGTCTTTCTAGCCTTGATATTTATGTTTTCATATTCTAAGTCATTTATTTTCCAGTAAATTTATTTAGAATAAATTTATTTTCCAAATAAACAAAGAGTAACATATATTTTTGCAAAAATCTCACTAAAATATTTATTGCAATTACTATGAATTTAGAAATAAATTTGGGAAGCAATGATATCTTAACAATATTGAGTTTTCCAATATATACACATTACATATCTCCATTAATTTAGATGTTTCTTAATTTTCATCAACAATGTTTTAAAACTTACAGTGTTGATGTCTTACACATCTTCTCTAAAATTTATTTCTAAATATGAACTTTTATGTTGTAGCAATGAGATGTTTAAAATAAGACCTTCCAAATGCCAATTACTAAGATGCACCAATTCAAACATTTTTGCATAATTTTAACATCTTATTGAACATTTAATGTTCTAATAACTAATTTAATTGCAAAATCTGATCTGACCACAATTTATTAAGTGGAAAAAATGTCACCACAAATGGTGGTAGAACACTTAGGGTTATCATTTATTCCATGTAATGTGAATAGTCATAATTTTTGCTACAGACATTTTAATTAGTTTTATTACATAATGTTGCCCAAGGATTTAGTGTAGTAGTATAACTGCAGTATTGACTCACTAAATTCTATAATATTCTGCATTTTGAAACACTCAAGACCTCAAGATAGTTGAATGGATAAGGATTTGTGGAAGAACACCTGAAAGGGAAAGTCAATTCCCTCATATTCAAATTCTCCTCAGGTATAATACATTCACAGAAGCAAATGCCCAGGTACATGAAAGCTTGATATTCATCAGCCAGCTACAAATTAGTGGTTAAAGACCATGTTCACAAATAACCCTGAAGAGCAAGGGCTAAGAGGAAGTCAACTGTGCCACCACCTTGCTTTTGATCTTCCAGCCTCCAGAAGTGTAAGTAAATACATTTTTCTTGTTTAAGCCACCCAGTCTCTTTTGTTATGACAGTCCTAGCAAACCGATACAATTAGAGTCAAAACTGAATTGCGATACACCCATTTGGGGTAGAAATGGAACAGATCTAAAAAGAACAAGTAAGTACTTATTAACAAGTGAAGATAATATACATAGTATTGAGATACAATTCAAAATCTGCTTGAGATTTCTATGTCAAAACCTGCTCCTAACATATTATTAATTTTCAATTAAGGCTCATTCTATCTTTCTTAGCATACTAATTTATCCTTCATTGGCTAAGCCATTTGATCTGTAATTAAAAAATAATGATTTATAATTTTAAACAGTGACCCAGGCGTTGAATCAAATATAATTTTCTGCTTGTATTTTTTCAACCTATTGTTACTCCTATTGATGCTTGTTTAATTATAAAATATTAAACAAAGCAACTTAATTTTAAAAACTTACTTTTATGAGACATTTTCACAAAAAAGTTTTGACCCATAATATTTCTCAGCATACATATTGTCATTGCTTCATTCATAAAAAACATATTTATCGATTCCCTTTTTGTTAGTAATTGCTCTAGCCTCTTGGAATCTACTCATCATTTTTAAAAAGTTAGTTAGTTAAAATTATTTACCATCTATCCTTAAATGTATCACCTTCTAGTTTTGGAATACAATAAAACAAATTAACATAAAATTACATAACATAAAATATGTTAAAAGATGAGAAGTGTAGAATAAAGAAGATAAGAGATGATCAAAGGTAAAGGGATGAAGGATAGCATAAATTGTTTTAGCCAGGAGAGACCACCCTGTGAAGAGGATGTCTGAGTAGTTATAAAAAAACGAAGGTTTAGCGATCATTCTAGAACAAAAGAATGTTAACTGGGGTTTATCCAGCATCCCCCCAAATCCTCAAGCCCATCAACCAGGAATGAAATATTATACATACATATGGTGTAAGATGTCGATTACAAAATGTATCAACATAATGCTGGACCACTGAAATTAAGACAGTCCCTCTCCTTAGCTTTCTACCCTCATCATTAGTGTGGAAATAAATTCTCAAAGTAAAAAACTAATTATTGAGAACATGAAAAATCTACAGCAAGTGAGTCAGCAATCATCACTGTGCTTTGACAAAGACACAAAGGCAGGCAGAGGATGGGGGAAAGCCTCACAGTGGAATAAAGAGAAGGCTTCAGCTGTGCCTTCTTTGGAGGCTGTTGTCATGGGGAAGCTGTAAGTAGGCTTATGGGAGGAAGAACACTATCTAACTGGCAAGTAGTGCTTATTTGGCTTTCTCTGGCTGGTCTTAAGATGGAAGTTGAGATAAAAATTAGGAAAACTGACAATTATTAACCAAATTCTGGTAATTCTTCCTCCTGTATTATTTACTAGAGGTACAGTTTGACTTCCGAGAATCCTGACTTATAGCAGGCTGGCTTTCTGGGGCATTTATTGTAGATAAGGGAGTTCGTTTCCTGAGCAGGTTGTTCCAGAATGTAGGTTAGAGTATGATTTTATGTATGAACTAGCCATTGCCTGTTTATATTTTTCAGTTTCTCAGTATGAACTAAAATCTATGCCTTCCAAACTCCTCACATTTAAATCTTTGTCAAACTATGTGCCTTAAATCCTCTGGAATCAATATCATTATGCCTTTTATTCCTTATTATAGCAGCCATACTAAGAGTACCCAAGGCCCAAGTCAACCCTTATCTCTTAGAATATAAGGCCTGGTAAATTCCCCGTTAGTTCTCCTTTTCTCACTTCTCTCCAGCTCCACCATATTCTCTGAAATTTATGATCCATTAGGAGCAAATTCCTATATACTTATTTTTTTTCCACATGTTCCATTCATCTTCACATTCATGTCTAATGAAAACCTGACTCTCTTTTGAAGACACTAATTTCCCTCGAGCCCTTTCAAGTAGTGGCTTCAAATAGCCATTTTCAGACATGTTTTTTTTTCTCTCTCTCACTCTTGGGAAAACACCCATACACAATTAGTTTTGAAGCCTCATTTAATAAGATCACATTACCCAGTAATTCCTGTTGTTGCAGTCCTTCATCCAATTCACCGTTGTGTATTTCCTTTCATTTTTCCATGATGTTAGCTCCTGGGTCAATGTACTCTCTTTAATATTACTATTGTTTTACTTCTTGGTATCTTGGTAGTAAAATATACATGTGCATAATCCTGCCATCCCCAGTCTCTTAGTGTCTTGAATTTCTTCCTCCCAAATGTCTGTACTGCAGCCTTTCTCCGTCCCTTACTTGCAGGTACATAACCAGAAACTGTCAGTACTAAGCATAGCATAACTTCTAGAATAGCAACTTTATACATCCAACTCACTGATTACCAACTCTTACCATTTCAGCTCACTCCCTCGTATTAGCTCTGAAAATCCTTAGACATCATTGTGATTATCAATCCATTGCCTTCCCAACCATTCCAATGCCTTTTATCACCTATATGCCTGCAATCACCCAGTTCAAGTTTTATGGACAAGCATTACTTGCTTGTGTATTTGACTCCCTCACCCTTCTCTCATGTCATTGATAATAGAACTCTGGCTGAATCTAACTTTCTGCAACTCTGCTGATTTCAGTGACTATGGACAGAAAAGCTGTCAGATGATTTTCTTTTTCAATTATAATATACATGTTGTGTAATAGATGTTAAATAGCTCTTCATTTCATTTAGATTTCGTCTTCCAAACATATGCATTTTCTTTCCATTTCTTTTCTCTCCAATCTATCTACTATTAATGAGTTATCAGTATGCTGTTCAACCTGTCTCTTGAAAAAAATGAAATTGCAGGAAATCGATTTAACCATGACAGTCCCTGATTCTGCCACTTGTTGTGACTTTGGGAATGTTATTTAAACTTTGTCCATGAAATGAGTATAATAGTAGTCGATATAAGGGTTACATGTTTCTAATCTAAACAAAGAATACTTTACCAAATTCTAAGATTTTACTACTAATTCTATAGCTACCACCACTTTTTCAATTATTGTTTTGTCATCACCATCATTATTTAACAGAAGGATTTGGAACATTCATCAAAACACATAAGGAGATGGTTTTTGTTTTAGTTTGCTGTGATCAACATAATAAAATGTCACAGCTTAGGCATCTTAAAAAAACATAAATTAAGTTTTTAACCATTCTGGGGGCTAAAAGTCAGAGAGCAAGTTCTCAGCAGTTTGGATACTTCTCAGACCTCTTTCCTTGGTTGTGGATGGTCATATCTGTCTTCACAGGGTCTTTCCTCTGCACATGCACATCCTGGAATCTCTTTGTGCATCCAAATTTCCTTTTGTTATAAAGACACTATTTTATTGGATTACAGCACGTCCTGATGGTCTCATGGAAACTTGGTCACCTGTTTAAAAGCCGTATCTTCAAATACAGTGACATTCTGAGGTCCTGGGGGTTAGGGATTCAACACAGGAATTTTATGGAGGAGGGACACAGTTTTGTCTATATCAGTTTGTATCATGCAAAGCACTGTCTTTTCTATGGAACCCTAATACAAGTACACACTTATTAATATTATCTTGTGTCTATTTATAATTCCTAATATTATCTTGTGTTCATCCTAAAAGGGACTCACATGCAGGGATCCCTGAGAGGGGACCCTCTCCTCTGCCCAAGTAAACACTGCAAACCTCTTTGCCCATTATACCTCTATCCACCCTGGAAATACCACCATTTTTCCTCTATGCTTTTAAGAACATTCTCTTTCTTCAGTCACTGGATCAGGACTTCCTTGGCGCTGGGACTGATTTTAAAGGTTCCCACGTATCCCCTCTTCAACCCTTAGGATAATTATGCCCTGCACTACACCCTTCTCTAATTATCACCACATCCTCTTTACACATTTATCCAAAATTTCCCAGTAGAGTGTTAATTCTCATTATTCCCTGCTCTGCAGTAACATTACCAATTGAGAGAGATATCCTCCTGTTGAATCTCCTTGGAATAACATATATAATTGAAGAATAGTAATCTTTATTCCTCAGAAAAGCAAAAATAATTTTCATTAAACTTATGGGAACCACCTTTTGGACCTCAGAAAGTATTCAAAGGAGACAGGTCTCACAAACATAACAGAAAATAAATGACCTGACATATCACAAATATACTTTTTCAGAACTTTCTTGATAAGATTTGAAGCAATCTGTTAGATATTCACATGTTCCTGACCTCCAAATTTTCCTCTCCTTTAAGACGACTTGAACTGATACAGATCCCTATTCGAAGGAAAGACTGACCTT
This sequence comes from Colobus angolensis palliatus, assembly GCF_000951035.1. Classification (NCBI taxonomy): domain Eukaryota; kingdom Metazoa; phylum Chordata; class Mammalia; order Primates; family Cercopithecidae; genus Colobus; species Colobus angolensis. The sequence goes on from NW_012121043.1 coordinate 712,169, forward strand.
TGTAAGGCTTTATCACATTGTTCTTGACCTCATTTGGTCTTCTGTTCTCTTCGTCCTGTCTTTTCCATTTCTCATTCCCCAGTGTTCTTTGTTCTCTCCATAAACCCTTATATTAGCCTTTCTCATGCTTAAAAAAAATTAGAAACTGTTCTACTCACAATTTCATGTCCTATTTATTTCTTTCTATAATAGCATTCATCAACTGAAACAGTTAATGTCAATGTCTCTATTTGCACTTGATTCCCTAATGCCTTAAATCTGGTCGCTATCTCTATGACTACATAGAAAGAGCCTTTGCTACACTTACTTATGAATTCCTCATCAATAAATCCAATCCCTGGGTTTTGTTTTCATCCTACTTAATCCTGCTGCCGTATTTGGCACTGTCGAACACACTCTTCTGTAGATCTCTTTCACTTCAGATAATTTAATCTGTGTATTTTTTCCCCCTGGACTTCAATTTTTTGGACTTTTATTATGGCTTATGTTTTTCCACCTCACCTAAATTTTTTCCATGGACATATTTTGATATTTGACTACTACTACACAAAAAGTCTTATTGTCCCAGTTAGTCCCATTTATTACAAGTATGTAAATTGTTATGAGAAAAGTCTCAATGCAAGTGTAATGTCATGGTCTAGCTATATTTATTCACTTTTATTCTACTAGTATTTATATTTGAGCCTATAAAATAGAATTTTTTATTTAATCAACAATATACTTAAATTTAAAATCTGTATGAACTCCATATTGTATTTCTAGATATGTACTACATATCTCCATTTTTATGTTCCCAAAGCAGCTCAGTTAATAATAAAATTATTTTTCTTCTGCAAATCTCTCCTTATAATACATATTATATGTCACTTCACTCCTTCATTTATTTATACATTAAATATATTAACTTCTACTCTGCATTAGACACAAGTTATAGCAAGCAAACATGTCTACTCTAATGGAGTTTACACTGCAGTGGAAAAACAGAAGATAAGTAAATGTCTAGGGTTCGTATTCATGAATGTTAAGAAGGAAAATACAAAGCAAAGAAGTACATACCATGTGTGCAAGATAACTTAGATTATTGAAACTCTTAAGTAAAGACCTAAAAGAAGTAAGGGAGCTTATTTTAACTCCCAAACATGTCTGTGGGATTTGCAAGCAGTGCAAAAGCCCTGAGGTGGGAGTTTCCCTGTCTGTACTTGGAGAAAATCAAAGGAATCAGTAAAAAAGAGAGAGCACAAGGGAAAGTAATAGAAGTTGAGGTCAGAGAGGTAATAGGAAGAATGATTCATGTAGTGCTTTATAAATAACAGAGTAAGTAATTGAGCATGACATTGAGATTTTTGGTCTTGGCACCTGAAAAATTAAGTAGAATTCAATTCAACTTAACTAATACTGAGAAGATGGCAGAAAAAGCAATCTTAGGGGTGATTTTCATATGCTCAGTTTCAGGCACATTACATGGGATGCAACAGTTTAGTTATAATGTACTAATCTGAAATACCTGTGGAGAGCTGCACTAACTAGAGTTTGGTACATTTTTAGTAAATATATGGCATTTTAAAACATTAAAATGGATGATACTCCAAATAGAATAGGGGAATGGATAAAATAAATGTTGTCTGAATTTTGAGCCTTAGATTCCTTCTAAATTAAGGAGTCACAAAAACTAGGAGAAAGTGGTACAAGAGAATGAGACAGGTACCAAAAATGTAAGACAAAAACTAGGTAGGTGTGCTGTCTTAGAAGCCAAGAGATAAAGAATTTCAAGGAAGACAGATAATTGTCTGAGACAATGGCTACAATTTGGCCAAATAATTTGAAAACTGAGAAATGATTTAATATGCTATCATTGTCTACATTTTGGCAGGGTTTTAGATGGTCTTTTACAAGATTATGATAAACACATGTGGTTGACTATGTTTTGGTTAGTAGCCACTCACAAATAATGTCCGTATCATTTACATCATCGGATGTTGCAAAACAGTTATATTATAATTCTATCAATTAGTCTTGTATGAATACAAATAACATTAGAAGGATATATTTTCCCTCATCTGCCATATGGTTACCCAGTAATACAGTTCATAAAAGAAAATTAGCATAAGTGCTTGCTACTTGCCTTTTATTTACCAGTTTTCAAGACAATGATTCCGTTTCCTATCTGCCTTCAATCATGATAATTCCTTTTTATATATTTGTTTTTATAACAAACTCAATGATTTAAAAATAATTGATGGGTTTCAATATGCTGTAATTATTGTCATTATTTGACAATATTTTTTCTCATATTGACTACTGGTAGTATATTTAAGTTGACCTCAAAGATCTTGTGACAAATTTTATAAACTTTAAGACTATCTCGCATAAAAAAGAAGTATCTTGTTCAGGCTCATCTTTAACATCTCCTCCCCTAATTCTGGAATCAGCCGTTTCTCCTAAAGCCCTTTGTGAGACTTTTGGAGGCCTTATTGTTAATTAGTAATTATTAATACCAGGACACAGCTACCGAGTTGCTCATTGCTTAAGGTATTTTCAGTGGATACTGTTAGGAGGATAAAAGTGTGTGTGTGTGTGTGTGTGTGTGTGTGTGTGTGTGTCTGTGTGTGTCTGTGTGTGTGGGGGAGTATGTGTGCATGTGTCAAAATTAGAATAATCATATATCTGTGTGTATATATCATATCATAATATTTTATATCAGTTATTCCAATCAAATTCAAGAATACAAGTTTATTTAAATTTCCATATTATACCTGTAACTTCTTCCGCACTGAAGATTCTGCTGTTTAAGGACGTAAGACATTATAAATTTTAATTATTTCAAATTATCTATTTGTTCTGTCCTATTTTACCCATTTAAAAGACTCAGAATAGCAACACTAATATTATCAATGCTATTCATTTAAACATTGAAAAATTGTGCATATTAACTAACCATTCCCTTCCTATTATTTTTATAGTTGGAGTTTTTATTATCATAGTATAAAACTACTACAACCTTTACTTTCTGTCTCTGTCCCTCTTATTCCACATTTTCTCTTAATTATATAGGCAACATTACATTTAGTGCTCTCCATCAATACTTGATGTCCATGTCTCTCTAGTCATTTGGGTTGACTGAAGATCACTCTGAAAGTAGTTATTGGAACAATGTACCCTGTGATCTTGTATGCTGGTTAGTTTGTAAATGTTTTTTTCTGGATACAAAATCCTTAGTGCATTATTTCCTTCCTCATATCTGAAATATTTTACTCCATTACCTCTTGTCATAAAACCCATGCCATAAAAAGGCTGATCACTTATATATTTCATCTATTTTGTTTCTTCCCTGCTTAATTTTGAACCTATTGATTGCAAATTCTTGTCTCCATGGAACCCTGACCTAGATAGAAGGGAGCCCTGGAACATAAGTTTTCAAAGGTCATTAGGGATAAAGTGTTCATCCCTCAATCCCGCTTACTGCAGGCCTGTTGAAACAGGCTGGTGTGTGCCCTTTCCCAACATTGTTTCAGCTGCTGTTTAAAAATATTCTTGCTATGTTCTTTTCTATGAATATCTATCATTTATGTTGGTGTTTCCCTGTTCTTAAGTCCATGAGAGATTGCCTTTTTGCTTGCTTACATTTTTTTTTCCATGATAGTGTTGGCACAATACAGATTTTATGGAGCTGATCTTTTTTCTAATCTGCTTGAATTTTAGAGCTAGTATGTATATTTTGCCACCTAGTTTTGTTTGACAGATTGTTCACAGATTTCTGATTTTGCTGTCTAGTTGCTGTCAGTAAAAAGTACACTAACATAACCACTGTCTCACCGTAATGCTCTCCAACACAATCACATTTAACTCTGACCCTCCCCCACTACACAGTATTGACGTCATCTTTGGAAGCAGGCAACTTCGGGCACTCAAAGGAGTATCTGAAATAACAGGTTTTTAATTCATATGAATTTTGTAAAGTAGCACGTTTAAAATCCAGTTTTCATTCAAAACATTTAAAATTATCTCAAAAGCCTTGACATTTTAATTCGTAACCTGATAATTTTAGATAAAATATACATAAATATATTCTCAGGGAATTTTATTAACACTTCTGCAAGGTAAGTCATGAAGACTAAATAATTCTTACATCCATTCACAATCTCAGTCAATAAAATTCCTTTAAACACATTAAATGTACATAAAATTTTTATACACATTTTTGGTTAGTGATATAAATATTCAACTGAGCAATCTTACAGGAAATAAGACAACCTACACACATGAGTACTTAACAACTTTTCTGAATATGATGAGAACGTTATTGTGAATCTAATACAGCTAATTAACTTACATACAGTACAGAAACTTTACTACAATTTTTAGACATTCTTTAGATTTATTTTTGATGTATTTCTACTTTAAAAAGTTTATAGTAAATTTACTTTTTCAGCTAGATTCACACTGTTTATTTTCCATATATCTAATATATCAACTACCATTTAAAATTACAAACATTTTAATACCAAACATATTATTATGAATTATAAAATAAAATTATTAATATGAATAGGTTTTATTAGCTTTATTACATACTTTTTAATTATAGGTTATCATAGAAATGAAAAGTTAGGTATTTATTAAGAGAATCATCAAAACTTGGTATTGCAAAAATGTTTGAATATTTAATCTGTAATTTATGACCTCAAATCTCAAATATGCTAAGGATGTGAACTATAGGAATATTAGATTAGGTTATCAGATCTTCTGATAATATATAACCAGCATCATACATTCTGATTGAAAACACTGAGCAGTTTTTACATTCATTGCCATAAAATGCGCTGTCACTTCATAGACTTTAAAAGAAGTTAGTTTCACAACTTGGGTTCTTCAGAATTCTGGTAATAACCGTGCACTATTTTTTCGTCTGATTGAATTAAAAATAAAAACTATCCATCTAGGTTGCAATTAATCATGTCTATTTATTTATTATTTTATTATAATCTCTATATTTTTAGTCATCTTGAAAATCTTTAAAATTTTCTCATTATTTTTCTTTCCCAATTTGTTTTATATAAATTGAAAGACTCCAACTGTCTAATTTAAAATGTATAATTTGATAAGTCTTGACAAATATACATATTTGTAGAGTCACAACAGTCATCAAAACGTAGAATATTATCTGCATGCACAAATATTTCTCCATGGCACTTGCAGTCCATCTGCTCCTCTAGTCCAGAACCAATTGATCTGGTTTCTGTCATTGTACATATTTGAATTTTCTATTTTTTAATGCAAATGGTATTATACAGTATGCGCTCATTTGTGTCTACTCTTTTCACTCAGCATAAAGTTTTTGAGAGCTGTGTATGTAGTGGCATGTACTATTAATCCATTCTTCTTGATCACTCTGTGGCATTCCATCAGAAGCACAATACACTGTGATTATTTACTAAACAATTGTTGGGCATTTCAATTACTGATAATTTAGGCTACTATAAGTAAAGTTGTGATAAACACTCCCCCCTGTTGAGTTACATAGTAGGTATTATTTTTCCTTATAGTAAAGGTCTGTTTTATATTACAACGAAGTGATTACAACTTGTATGTTGTGATCATAATTTAGCTGTTTAGATGAGCAGACCAACATCTGCTATCATTGTGGTTAAACATACATAGCCATTTAACTAGGTGTTGCCACAAAAATGACTTTTTCTAGCTGTGTAATAGTAACTGTATACTATTTTTTCATCTGATTGAATTAAAAATAGAAACTATCCATCTAGGTTGAAACTAATTGTGTCTATTTATTTATTATTTTATTATAATCTCCATATTTTTAGTCATCTTGAAAGTCTTTAAAATTTTCTTATTTTTCTTTCTCAATTTGTTTTATATAAATTGAAAGACTCTAACTGTCTAATTTAAAATGTATAATATCTTTAAAATAAGAAGGCATCTTATAAAACATAACTGTTTGGGAAGAACCATTTTACTTTATTCCTATGTTTTTCTTTATCTATGAGAGTAAAACATTAACTATCCAAATGATTTCTGTGTTACACAGATGAAGCATAACAACAAATATGATTGGATAAAATAGTTATTAAATAGTGAGATGTCTAAATTTAAACGTTTGTCATGATGCAAAATCAAAGAAAGCCTAAAGTACAAAATCTGAACATTGAAGCTTGCAGGTGTTTCCCTAAAGACAAAAATGGCAGAAGAGTCAGTGACCTGATAATTGCACCCGATGAAGATCAAAGACCCGAAGGATAAAAAGGGATCCTCTCACTGAGCCTAAACTGGTCCTTCAGGACAGTGATTGACAAAATTCTTCACCTCAGACACACTTTGGGAAGATAATGAGGTCACTAGAGAGGACTGAGCATGCTTGTTGGATTTTGTGTAAAGGATTCTGAGAATAGAATTTCCTGGGAGCACTCAATCCAAGCCTTTAGTGAACTGTAGTGGCCTACCATTTTACTATGAAACCTAACTCTTCTGAATTAATTAGTTACTGTGAGGTGTTAAGGCAGGATGACTGTATATAAACAAAATCAAATATATCAGTGATTGAAACTCCTTGCTTTTCTGTTTTGAGCCTTGATCTTCTAATGAAGAAACTGAATCACTAAGAAGTCCAGTATGTTGATTTTCATGGGGTGAATGAATGAGGCGTTGGATAGTCTTTCATGGGAACAGGGTGAGTGTGTGTGTGTGTGTGCGCGCGTGTGCAGGTGTGCGTGTTTGTGAAATTACAAGTGAACCAAATATTTAATGGAGAGAATCACGAAACACAGCCTTTAAGTGCTTTCCAGATCTTCCCTCAGGCACTTGTAGGATTAAACCTCTCTGACCTTTAAAATTACATGGGGCATGTGACTTTCTTTGTGCAATAAAACATGAGAATAAATGATACATGTTATTTCCAGGCAGAAGTTAAAACAGGCAGATGCTTTGCCACATTCAGAATGGCGCTTGTAGATTACTTTTGCCTCCCATTAAAACATTGAGATGGCCGGGCGCGGTGGCTCAAGCCTGTAATCCCAGCACTTTGGGAGGCCAAGACGGGCGGATCACGAGGTCAGGAGATCGAGACCATCCTGGCTAACAAGGTGAAATCCCGTCTCTACTAAAAAATACAAAAAAAAAATTATCCGGGCGAGGTGGCGGCGCCTGTAGTCCCAGCTACTCGGGAGGCTGAGGCAGGAGAATGGCGGGAACCCGGGAGGCGGAGCTTGCAGTGAGCCGAGATCGCGCTGCTCACTCCAGCCTGGGCCACAGAGCCAGACTCCGTCTCAAAAAAAAAAAAAAAAAAAAAAACATTGAGAGAAGAATATGTAGAAGATCGGTCTGCTACCAACCAACTTAATAGCAAATGATAGAAGCACAGTGCGAAATACAGAAAACCTCAGTCTTAGTTCATTTGGGTTGCTATAAAGGAATGCCTGAGGCTGGATAATTCATAAAAAAAGAGTTGCCTGCTTGGCTTATGGTTCTGCAGGTTGTACAAGAAGCATGGCACCAGCATCTGCATCTGGTGAGAGCCTCAGGAAGCTTCTACTCATGATGGAAGGTGAAGGGAAGCTGGTATATGCAGATTATATAGTGAGACAGGAAGAAGAAAGAAACAAGAGGAGGTTCCAGGCTCTTAGTTCTCAGGGGAATTCCTTCCATTCCTGTGAGAATGGCACCAAGCCATTTGTGAGGTATCTGCCTTAACAATCCAATCACCTTCCACCAGGTCCCACTTCTGACATTAAGGATCAGTTATCAACACGATACTTGTATATTCAAACTATATTCAAATTATAGCCACCTCCATAGCAGCACTTAAAGATGCCTTTATTTTCTGAAAGTTAGAATGTCCTAAAAATTTGGCACAAGATCTGATTATAAGAATAGTGATATTTAGATTTGAACATGGTGGCTCATGACTGTAATCCCAGCACTTTGGGAGGCTGAAGTGGGACGACTGTTTGAGACTCAGTCTCAAAAAATATTTTGGAGGCTCAGTCTCTAATAAATGTAAAAAATAATATTTAATCATGAGTGGTGGCACCCAACTATAGTCCCAGCTACTGGGAGGCTGAGGTGGGAGGATTGCTTGGTCTCAGGAGTTCGAGGTTACAGTGAGCAATGATCACAGCACAGCACTCCAGCCTGGGTGCAAGAGCAAGACGTTATCTCTAAAAAAAAAAAAAAGAAAGAAAAGAAAATAGAATAGTAGAATTCATAGACATTGAAAATGTCTGAGGAAAAAGAAAGGAAAAAAAAGTTAGTATTCTATTAAAGAAGTAGAGAAAGCTTCTAACAACCTTGAAAACCCAGATTCCCCTGAACCATCCAAGCCAACAGAGTTATCTGCCTCCTCCTGGGCAGACTCCCTTTTCTTGCCAAGTGTGAAAAGGACCCCCCTGAGGCAGATGCCATTCAAAGTGGTTGGCTGCCTTCTTCTTAATCTGCCCCACTCCTTTTTATACCTTCTGCTTGGTAATTATATAAAGTGGATGCCTTCATCTGCTCATGCTTCTATAATAATACACCACAAAATGGGTGTAAATATGTTTCTCTCAGTTCTGGAGAAATGTAAATGTATACAGCATAAATGTATTTCTCACAGTTCTGGAGGCTGGGAAGTCAATGAAGATTAAGATACCAGCTGTGAGGGGTGGTCTGCTTGCAAGATGGTTTCTTGTTGCTGTCTCCTCTGAAGGGGAGGAATGCTGTGTCCTCACATGGTGGAAGGGACAAAAGGGAAAAAGAGGGTGAACTCTATCTAAAGTCACTTTAATAAGGGCATTAATCTATTTATGAAGGTAAAGCCCTCATCACTTCCCAAAAGGTTCCACCACTTACTATTACCACAATTGTGGTTAAGTTCAACATAAATTTTAGCGGACACACACATTAAAACCATAGCAGTGAACCAGCCTCATGAAAATCACATGAAATAACATGGAAAATGCAAATTCTTTGGGCCTATCCCAGATTTAGTGATAAGAAGTTCTAAGGGAAGGAGCATCAATCAATATTTTACCAGGCCTTCCAGGTTATTCTAATGCATGGTTTAGTTTGAAAACACTATTTTAAACTAACAAGTATGGTAGTATCTTTTCTACTTTAGGGAGAAAGGTATGATTCCTAAAAAGATCTTGAGGATGGGCAAAAATGGCTAGGAATGAATATTTATGGTGTTTGGGTGGGATTATAAAACTGGATAGTGGATAGTATTTGATATGAGAATTCTCTTTATAATTTAAGACTAGAGTGAGTCTTCATATTCTTCTGGAAGAGTTCCTTGAAACTTAAAAAATAAAATTTATTGTAAACAAGGTAGAAATTCTAGACCTCCCTGAAAAGAATGCTAAGTAGAAAAAAAACTTTTTCAGGTAAATGTTTGTTGTAATGTTTGGCTTCTAAGGATTCATGTCTTGGACAGACTTTAGTAGAAAATTCTATGCCTGAATTTAGGGAAAGCGATAGCTCTACGGTAAGTCTAAAAGTTTTAACATTTGCCTCTAACAAAATTTTAAGACAATGTGGCCAATTTTTTAATGACTACTTGCTGACATCATTACACCATCCCCATTAAAATGTTGTAGTCAACTGAGATCTCTTTGCATTCTTTCTTATTGTATCTCTCTTAGGGCTCCTATTACATATTATTTTGTACTGACACCCATTCTCTGCAGGATAATAAACTTTTTAAAGGCAGGCATGCTTTTATAATTAATTGTGTATTTCTGCATTATTTAAGATAATGTCTTACACATGTAGAAGTTCTGTAGATTGGTTAAGTTTAAATATATTACCTTAATATAAACATTAGTACACCAATAATCCTAACAGAATATATTTAATATACTTTTTTTTCTAAAAGGCATTTTTAAGGTTGTGAACATGAGATTAGAAAATAGGAATTTGCTTACAAATGAACCTAGGATTTCTTCCATCACTTGTGCTTAGAAAAATGATCTTGCTTTGGACAAAAGCATGGAAATGGAAAGATACAGATCATTTCCAAAGATGATGACTTGACCAAAGGTTTGGAAATGGGGAGTGGGACACAGTGTTGTATCATTAATATGACCATAGCTAAGATGCTGAGAGTATTTGGAAGATTTAGACTTAGAACATAAATCTGGAGGCTGGGTACTATAGTTATATAGAATATGAGTTCTACACTAGAATTAGCGTATCCAATCACTTACTTTCTGGAGACCCTGAGCAAATCATTGCAAATTTCTAAGGTCAACTTCTTTTCTGCCTGATGAAGATAATAATAATATCTATGTTGTAGTGTTAATATAGGAATAAAATCAATTATTTGAGGAAAATATTGGAAAGGAATAATTTAGGTCAAGATTTTGCTATAAACTGTAATTATGTTTATTTAAAAATTGGCAGCCATTAAGAAATTATTTTATGTCCTTGAAATTGTTTAGAGTCTACTATGATAGTTTGCTAACCCATTCTTTTATATTGCTATGAAGAAATTCTCTTAATAGAAAAATTTTCATCTTTCTCATTTTTATTTGGGCACTACAGGGTACCTTTTGTCTATGTGTTTGTGGTTTAATAATGAGCCTGGAAGGTACATTTTATAATGAATGTCCATTACACTAAATGTCAAGTTACCATATTATTCATAATGTCTATGATATTAAATATTTATTAATATATTTTCAAATAATTATTATATCTAAAATAAATATAACATTATATCAATCTGATTTTTTCCAATGCCTTTATTCTCTGTTTATTTATTTATTTATTTAAATATGCTTACAGAAAGTCATAATGGTGTCCTTCACTGAGTGAAACTATATGAAACATGCTCTAATGATATGTATCTAAGGTCAAAAATAAATTAATGGTGTCTCTGGGAGTGAGTTGACTACTTTTGCTTCTTAGGACCTAAAAGAAATATACACTATTATTTTTAAGTATCACAAAGTTAAATTCTTATTTATTATACCTTTATCATTTCACTTGACTATCATATTTAAAAAATATATTTAAGTAAAACATATGTATAGGAAATGGACAAATATTAAGAAAATTATCTTATGAACTACTCAATACATTTACATATATATTCATTTGTCAGTTATTCACAATTGCCCCAAATTGGACACAAATACCCATCAACATCAGAACAAATAAAATATGTTATATTCATATGAAATGCTAAATAGGAGTAATGGTGAACTACTTCTATGCTTAAATATCCAGACTGTAACAAGTAAAAGTGTAATGATAAAAAACCCACATCAAATATTCTACAATGCATATATCCATTTATATATGAAGTTCAAGTTTAGATAAATTTATTATATGTTCATACATATTAGACTAGCTGTTACTTTTGCACTAGAATTATTGGCTAGAAAGGGACATGGGGAGTCTTCATATTCTACATAACAAATACAGGGAATAGTTCTGCAGTTAATGAGTTAATTGTGTTAAATTAAATGGGTATCTTCCAATTTTGCTCTTAATGCTCATTTTTGCAATGGTGAATGTTTATATAAATTACTTATTTTGGTTAAAAAAATTTGAATGAATGTCTTTCAAAACCTGGCAGAATTATAAATTATTTTAATACTGTAGGTAAAACGGGGTATTTTTATTTCTAGGTTAAGTAATAATGTTAGAAACTTACACTGTGCATTCTAGAAATATTTCAAAATGTTTTAATCAAACCATGTTTCATCAACAGCCTTTTCAAATACATCTCCCACTAAAACTGGACAAACACGTCTGCAGAAAAGAACAGAAGAATCTTCTCTTTTCCTGAGTCCCGCTCCTGACTGCACAAGTCTGTGATAAGTCAAAGAAGTAAAAATTACTGCCTAAGCTTAAAACCCAACCAGAGACATGTGAAACAGCTGGAAAGTAACAGCAAAATTAATGAGAAAATACTTGTGAAATTCAGAGAAAGGCTGAATTGTACATAAGATCTTGTAGCCCATGAGTTTGCTTTAGTATGGAATAAGCATGAAGGGTATTCAGATAGTACAAACAAGGTGAACAAAAACAGAGTTAAAAATTCTAATGTTATTATTAATAGATCTTCCTAACCAGTTTAGTTAAAGGTACAGATTAGGTGATCCGCTATTATCTATATTAATATATCATTATTAATATAAACATCTATTATTAGATCTTTATACTTTCATTCCAGATATTTTTCTGTCTAAAATTCTAATTATAATGTTTACAGTCTGCATGCTTCCTACAACATACTGTGTTTTAGGGAGGTAATACATAAATAAATTAATATATGAATGCAATTTATAGTGCAGTATATACAGAGAAAGAGCAGGAAGATAATTAACTGCAAGATAAATCAAATAATAATTAGTTTAATATATACTATGAGTTAATCACTTACAAATTGGAATAGAAGAAATACCACTTTCATAAAAGCAACTAACATTCTAACATCTTAAAATTAAAACCTTCACAGGTACACTCAAACCTAAAATATAAGTTAACAAATAACAGCAATTCTTAAAGAAACAGTAAATACAGTGAATTTTCAGATATATTTCTCAATGTTAATAAAATTTTCCTTTATCACAAGTTTTTTAAAAAGAAAAAAGGAGCTAACTAAAACAGTAACAGAACAAAACAGCAAAATTTAAATGAAATGTAAAAACTCAAACACACACTTTTCAACTTAGGTTGGGATTACACTGGAATAAGTCTATCACAAATAGAAAATGTAAGCCAAAAATGAATTTACTAACCTGATAAGCCCATAGTTGTCAAAAAATTATAACTTGAACCATTATGTTAGGAACCATCCACGTATGGGAACAAATTGGAATTATAAAAAGTTCATAATATGAAAAAGTAATATTGTAGATATGTTTTTTCAAAATATGTGTCCATATTGCAAATGTCCTTTTTATTATTATATGAAGAAAATACAAATATGTATACAAAAGAAAGCAAGATTTTTAAAATCCTCTTTTGATTGTAAAATATCCTCAACTATTTTTGTAATAATAAATGAAATTGGCTTTCAAGCATGTTTCACGTGGTATAAATTTATAGCAATTAAATATGTGAGTTTAAAACCAAGAATAAAAAATACAAATAAGTGAGCAGAATCACAAACATTATATACAGAGATTTAATGTATGATATAGGCAGCATTTCTAACAAATAGCTAATGAAGAGGTGAATCAATGTATAATGATGAAACATTTGATAATTTATTTGTAGTAAAATTAAAAATAGACAAAATTCCAAAGTCACAAGAAAAATAAATTCCAGATTGATTTAAATATTATAATTATATAAGTAACACACATTTGAGTGTGTATATGTGTGTGTTTGAAATATTTAGAAAGGTTATGTATAAATTGTAAGCACTATATCTGGGGAGGAATTTGATCATTAAAATGTTGTTTTGTTTTGTTTTGTGAGATGGAGTCTTGTTCTGTTGCCCAGTCTGGAGTGCTATGGTGTGATCTCGGCTCACTGCAACCTCCACCTCCCAGGTTCAAGTGATTCTCCTGCCTCAGCCTCCTGAGTAGCTGGGATTACAGGTGCACACCACCACACTCAGCTAATTTTTGTATTTTTAATAGAGATGGGGTTTCACCATGTTGGCCAGGCTGGTCTTAAACTCCTAACCTCAGGTGATTCACCTGCCTCGGCCTCCCAAAGTGCTGGAATCGCTGGCATGAGCCACTACACCCAGCCAGAATATTTCTAATGTGGGTTTTTGCTTGTTACGCACTAACATACAGCTAGATTTGTAAACTTTTCATAAGAAAAGGAAAAGAAAAGGAGGAGGGTAGCTAGGAAAAGAGTACTGAGAAAGGCAAAGGGAGAGAGAGAAGAAGGGAAGGAAAATGTTGAAATGAAAAAAAGCAAGCAAGGAAGTCTAGGTTGTAATGTCTACCTTAGATAGATGTAGATAAGACTGTCATTAGACTGACAAAAATGAATGTACAATAAATATAATATAATAATGCTACTGTACAATAACTTGGATCCTCTAAATTCCTGCCAAAATTCCTAGAGGTTGAACCTGGATGAGTTAACATAATGAATATTACTGTAAAATCAGACTCAAATGAATTAGTGATCTTATTCAAAATCAGAGTGTACTAATAATTTCATGAAGACAAACAATCAAGAGGCAGAGGAAAAGCAAGAAGAATGTCTAGAACAGTGAAGACAGCGCCAAGGCGCCTTGTTTTATATCAAGCACACATCTCTAGACCAGAATATCAACAGGGAATATTTAAGTTATAAGACATCTCCATTGTATACATCAAATGGTAGCATAGCTTATGTGACATTATGCATGTCTCATAAATCTGTATATTCTACTTTTGTTTGCAATAATCAATTCTAAATCAGGACTAAAATTATTCCATATAAAAGGACCATTTCTTGCATATACCATCATACTACTTATTAGAATGTCCAGTTATTAAGTTTGCAAGCAAATGAGACCAAATGTCTTCTTCCCCTCCCCCTGCTCCCCTAATATTGAGAGATAAATGGATCTCAGTCTCCTTGCTTTAATTTCTTCATTCCCTTCGGATATAAGGACATAATCGAAACAAGATCTATTTCCTGGGAATACAGTAACAAGGAGAATTCTCTTTTTTTTCTTATTGAAATTTTAGTAAAAGCTGCTTACAAAAGTAGTATTCATAGGCCTTATGATGTACCATGGTTTAACATAGTGTCTTAAATGCTTTTAAACATCAAAACTTAATAAATGATTATTTTATTACTTTAGTGAGGTAAATGCATGCATTGTCATTGAGCCATGTCAAACATTATTAGTCTATTAATATAAATATGTCAAAATTGACAGTTAGAAATACAAGGCCTATCAATTTTATGCCTTCTATTTTGTTACCACAAAACTAAGTCAAATAGTAGTGCTTGTGTTCTTTGATGTCAGAAGAGAATTTGTATTAATACAAATACAGTTTCCATCTTTAGGTGTTTATAAGAATCATTTTTGAATACATTTCATGAGAGGAATTTATATTTACATCTTCAGTGTGACACAGATGAAGATTATTTGATGCATGAAACAGTAGTAATTCACACCTCATGTCCTAAAACTAATCCTAATAAAAATATGCAAACAATGCACATGACAGAACTTAAAAGATAACCCTGTGGAAAAATCATAATTTACTTGAACAAGATCAAATGAATCTTTTATAATCACATGAAATTCACTGGAATCAATAACAAATAATTCAGTACCAGAGCTTACATGATGTTGGGAATGAATACAATAAATGAAAGCACTCTATAAACTGCAATCAAATAACAAGAAAGAACATTTACCTAAATCTATGGTAAAACCAACTTCACCAATTTCTCTTTCAACTGTGTCAAAAAATGGGTTCTAGTCTAATAAACACAAAGCCATTTTTAGAGACATGCCCATAATATTGAAAAAGCAATAATTTTTAAAAATTGCCATTAAAAACTAAACTTTAAATATAATATAAGAATATTATTCTGAGTACTACTTTGATATTATTCACAATAAAAGTAGCATTAAATTTTTAGGGTTTAAAACAAAAGGCGTTATAATAAAAGGGATTACTTTATAATAATACACAGCTTGGTGCAAAATTGTCTTTTAAAATTAGGCTAAGGAGGGACTATAGTTCAAATGAAGTTCAAATGCACAATCAAAGTCTATCAGGGTTTTTCTTTAAAAGTTCATCAACATGTAGTCTTTACTGAGCATGTATAATGGACCAAGCTCTATTTTGGGTACTGGGGTATAATGGGATACAAGACAGAGAATGTTCCTACATTTTCTAATTAAATTCCCTAAGAAGATCATGGAAAATTAAAGATAAACACTCTCAAAAATCACTGTAAATGGCTACATGGTTTTATAGAATGATACAATAGACAATAATTGTAGGGTTACTTTAACTAGGTGAAAGAAAAAGCCCTTCTGAGATGATGATTTAACCTGAGATTCGAATCACATGAAACTGGCTAAATCAACTACGCTGACCGGAGGGGATACAAACGCCTTAAGGGGAGAACATCTTAAAAGTATGAAAACAAACCAACCAACCAACAAACAAACAAACAACTAGTATGGCAAGAGCAAGAGAAACTGCCAAAGAAGAGAGGAGATGAGCCCACAAAAGTAGTCGGGTCTTTATAAGCTAGAAAGTGAGTAATTTTTCACTACATTTGTTGAGTGCATGGACCATAAAAGTAGAGTGAGATACTGACAAGATTTTTAAAATAAAATTAACTTTATAACTTCATTCTCCCTCTTTCATTCATTCCATTTCACCTGTCTCTTCCATTTATTTATATTCTATGTATCCACACATGATTGCATACCTAGCTATAAAGCTGTAATAAACACTTTTAACATTGGGAAACTTTGTATTATTTATTTTAAAGTTGCAAATGTATAATTTGCACATACTGAAAAAAATGGGAAAACAAACAATCAAATTGACATTGAGTTTCTATAAATCAGGATCAGAAAATACATTTTCTAATGTAATTATATTGTATTCATTTTCTATTATTATGTAACCAGTTACTATGCATTATGTAGGTTAAGGCCTAAAAGAACTTACATTTATTATCTTACAGTTTTGGTATGTGAGAAGTTGGGGCTGAGCTTAACTGCATTTGCTGCTCAGAGTTTCGGAGGTTGCAGAGAAGGAACTGGTTGGGCTGTGTTTTAAGCTAAGTATATCCTTCCAAGTTACCTCATGTTCCCGGCAGAATTCATTTCCTTATGGTTGTAAAACTGAAGACCTTGTTTTCTTTCTTGCTTTTAAACTGGGGGACTTTTTCAGCTCCCTTTGGCCACACACAGCCTTTTACCATATGCCTTTCTCACAACATACCAGCTTACTTCTTCGGAGACAGAAACAATATTTTGATTCTATCTTCCAGGACAGAATCTTATCTAACAAACATGCAACTGGTTGTTCATCATCTTTCCCTTATAATATAGCTTAATCAAAGGAACCACGTCTCATTCACCTCTTCTGTAAAATAATCTAGTCACAAGAGTGACATCCTATTATTGTCAACAGATGCTATTGGTTAGAACAAAGTCATAAATACCAATCACACACAATGGATTATAAAGGGTGCAACACCAAACACCAGAGTGCTGATATCATGAAACTATCTGAGAAATTTTCTAATCACATGTACTTGATATTTCAAAAACTACATGCAATAGACCCTCATATCATTAAGTTACTCTGCAATTCAAAATCAGTATAACTACTCTCAACTCTACTATTTAAACTATAATACACAACACACTATAGGTTATCTAAAAAATTTTTAACATACCTGAAAAAGGTTTGTTAAACTCTACTGATTGTGAATTTGTCGAATTTTATTGTTTAGTTTTGTCAAACGTTACTTTATAGATTTTTAAATTATATTACTAGGTACATACCCATTTAGGATTGCTTTATCTTCTGGTGGAATTGACTCATAATCATGACAAAGTACTCTTTTTTCTCTAGTAATATTTCTTGCCTTAACATCTAATTTGTTTAATATTAAGTGATCTACAAAAACATATTAGGGGCCGGGCACAGTGCCTCATGCCTGTAATCCCAGGACTTCAGGAGGTCAAGGGGGGTGAATCATTTGAGGCTTGGAGATGGAGACCAGCCTGGACCCCTCTCTATTGAAAGACAAAAAAAGAACTTAGCCGGTAGTGGAGGCACATGCCTGTAATCCCATCTGCTCGGGAGGCTGAGACACAAGAATCATTTGAATCCTGGTGGTGGCGGTTGCAGTGAGCTGAGATCACACCACAGTTCTCTATCCTGGGTGACAAAAACAAAGAAACAACAAAAAAAATCTAGTAGGACTAGTATTTTCATGACATATATTTCTCCATATTTCTACATTTAATCAATTCAGCCAAACTCTGCCTTTTAATTGAAAATTATAATCAATTTCCATTTAATATATTAGTATATAACTTGTACCTTTTTGTTGTTTGTATTCCAAATGTCTTATACTTTTTTGTTCCTCAACCTTCCCTCTATTACTTTCTTTTGTGTTAAAATATATTTTCTAGTATATAATTTTAATTTCTTTTAACATATATATATATTATCCCTGGGGATAATAATTAACCTCATAATATAAAAGCACCAATTTTCAATCAGCACCAAGTTAACTTAAATATTATACAATTTTTTTTATATAGCTGTATTCCCTTTCCCTCTTTATTGTGTTACTGTCACAAATTACATCTTTTTACATTATATTCCCATTAATGTAGATAGTGACAACAATACAATTATTGTTTTATGTAGGTGTATTTTAAATTCAATAGAAAAAACAAGAGTTACAAATAAATATATTATTGCTATCTTTATGTTTACTGATATCGTTACTTTTACCAGTGTTTATTTCTTTGTGTGAATTTGTGTATATCCATTGTCTTTTCATTTGGCACAAATGACTACATTCAGCATTTCTTATTGAGAAGTTTTGCTAGAGCTGGACTCTTTTTTTGTTGATCTGTTAATGTTTTAATTTCTTTTCACCTTTAGAAATATAGATTTTCAGGATAAAGAATCATTTATTAACAGTTTTTTTCTATTATACAAATTAGATATGCCATTGACTGCCTTCTGGCCTCAGGGTTTCCAATGAGACTCAGCTGTTAATCTAATTAAGGATAACATGTATGTGACAAATTACTTCTCTTTAGTTTCAAGAGTTTTTCTGTCATAGTAGGGATTTCTGAGTTTATTCTATTGGAGGTATACTGAGCTTCATTATGTGTAAATTAATATTCTTTGTCAAATTTGGAATTTTTAAGCCGTTATTTTGTCAATCTTCCTTTGCCACTTGCTCTTCTTACTTTTCTTGGACTCCCATTATTCACATGTTTGTACACTTGATTTGTTTTCCAAGTTTCCTCACCTGAATAATCTCTATTGACCTATTTTAAAGTTCACTAATCTCTCTTCCGATGTTCAAATCTGCTTTTGAATCCTTTAAGTTATTGTATTATTAATTTCTGTTTAGCTTCTTCTTGTGTATTTATTTTATTTTATTTTATTTTATTTTATTTTAGTGAGACAGTTACCATGGTTTTGTTTAGTTCTTTGGATATGACTTCCTTCAGCTCTTTTAACATATTTAAATAGCTGGTTTAAATTCTTTTCTAGTAAATCTAACCTATGACTTCCTCAGGGATAGTTATGGTTAACTGACTTTTTCTATTGAATGGGTATATATTCTTGTTTCTTTGTATGCTTCTTAAATTTCTGTTGAAAATTTAACATTTCAGTATGCAAAATCTGGAAACCAACTGCTCCCTTCTCCCCAGGGTTTGTTGTTTTTACCCTGTTGTAATTGTTTTTTGGTGAAGTTTGCAAACTATGAAGTTTATACTCTTAATCCTGGTTCCGCTAAAATCTGTTCCATCTGTCCATTAGTCAGCTAATTATTAGACAGAGTTTTTAAAGCAATTTAACAAAAAATAGTCTCCCATTGTTTGAAAAGGAGTTCTGTATGTCGCATACCCTCAACATTTATTCAAGAAGTTTTCAGTTCTATCTTAGCTTGTATTTCCTGTTTGCAGAGAATCTAAAGGTTAGCCAAAGGCAAGAGCTTAGAGCCTTGTCATGTCTTTTCTCATAACGCACATAACCCAGGGTATGCACGTGGTCTTATACTTTCTCAGGAAAATGCTGGGTCTTTTAAGCTCTTATTCCCAAAAGCATCTTATTCCCCAACATTTTATCCTAAGCATTTTGGTTAGTCTACTGTTTGCCTCAGTTGTTATCCCCTGCTTCAGGAAGCAAAGACTAGACATTTAGCTGTAAATATTTTCAACAAGGCTTTCTGGGATTTCGCTTTTGCCATAAGCAAGTTTCCAGACAGATGAGATAAGAAACATATTCTGAACAGGATTTTTAGGAAGTAACCAAAGAATTCCATGTGAATGAGATCCATTCTGCCCACTCAGGTTCTGGCAACTAGAATGAAGGATGTCAGTTTCAAGGCTGCTGAGCTAGGAAGCAGACGAAGGGACTAGGATGAGTTAGGGAACCACAATAACTATACTTCTCACCACGAATATCTTGTTTTGTCAATTAACACTTCCCACGTTGATGCAAGATATTGGCTAGATGCCAGAGCTAAAAAAAAAAAATAGATACAGAGTGTTTTTGACAACATTTTTCATTGTCTTATGGAATGGTTGAATTTTGGATTTTCTTACTCTGTCATATTTTCCCCTAGCTCTATTGTGTATAAAATTCTAGCTTGGCAGTTTTTGTTTTGTTTTGTTTTTTCTTTCAGCAATTTTAATGTGTAACTCCTTTTTTTTTTTTTTTACTTCAGTATTTTTCATTCTGGAAAGTCAAAATTTTATCTTATTTTTCTGCTTTAAACATAATGTGTATCTTCCTTCTGAACATTTTAAAGATATATTTGATCTATTTATTTATTCATTCATATATTTAAATATTTTTAGGATAATGTATACTGATTGAGTTTGTAGCATCTACCTCTTGAACCCGACTTAGTTTTTTTAGTTTTGAAATATTTTCTAAACTGCTCCATTATTTTCAACTCTTCTTGTGACCCATCTCTATGTTATTCTCCATCTCAAATTCACAAGTTATAGGTATGTAAGATCTTTTTATTTTCTTTTATTTTACTTGTCTGTATGTTCCATGATTTTTTGTTTGTTTGTTTTTTAAACTTTTGACTTTGAATATTTTTCTACCGATTTATCTTTCACTAATTATTTATTTAGTTATGACCATGCAGGTGTTACTTATTAGATTTAGTGTTTTAATTCCAAATTTTCACTTGGTATTAATTTGTGTCCTAAAATATTGTGCTGAAATTCTCCATATTGTCTTTAATTCCTTAAAATACTAATTATAACTTTTTTGAAGTATTTTTTTTACAGCCAGGAACTATTACAGAGGTCTAATTTTTTTCAATTTTAGTTATATTTTGTTGTTTCTAACACCAGTTGTCTCTCTTTTTCCTTGTATTTTTCTTATTAAACTTTGGAAGTTAACTGAAAAAACAAAACAAAACAAACAAACAACAAAAAAACCTTGCTTTTAGCATTATGTATAATGCTGTGAAATCTTTATAGATATTATATTTTTGCTTCCAAATTGTAGCTAGTTTAAGTGCATTAGAAATGCCAAGTGAACTTAATATATAACGGAATAAAGGAACTCAAAACCAAGCTTTAGTCCTTTGATGGGTAATCTACTTCCCATTTAGATCTGCCTCTGCATCCTAACAGAATTCTGAGTTGTGACCCAAGTTTTTTCTCCTAGTTGGAGGCTGAATTCCATGCTGTGCTTCACAGCCCCATGAGTCTGTCAAAAATCACTAGTTAGTTTCTTAACCTTTCCACTTCCATTTCGACCTCGGGGGAAAAAGTGAGGGAAAATGACCAATGCTGATATTTTCTACAGTTCTATTTTGTACAGATTGTTTTAGATATGCTAAATTATTTTCAGTGAAATATTTATTTGAAACTAGCTGATTTAAAATTCTGGATGGAGAAAATCTTTAATTTACGGAATTTGAGGATATATTGCATATTATTCGTAATAAATAGATTTTTATTTTACAATCTATACTTCACTTTGTATTTTACAATCTATACTTCACTTACTTTGTTATGTTATTTAATTCATTTTGTCCTGAATTCATCTATATGTTATAAATTATAACTCTGATTTTGTGGTTATTCTTATCCTACTATACTTTCATCCATTAAAAACTTAATATCTTCAATCATTTGTTTTTGATATAAATCTTACATAGAGAATACAATTTGGTTATATCATATAATCTAATTTTTGACTTTTAAAAATTATTTCTAACTGAACTAGTGCAGTTACATTTATTTCTAAAAAAAAAATGTAATGTCTGATACTCTATTACTAGTTTTGCTATATTACCTCTTTTTTATTTTAATTCTGTGTTTCTGTTTCTGCTAATATTTGGAATATTTGTGAATGGCCTTAATTGAATCATCATGTTATCATTTTTTATCACTATAATTTGGGGACAGTTATCTAATTTTTGTGCCCAAGATTCGTTACCTATAAAATTATTGTAGTAATGATACCTAACCAAGATATGGTGAAGATTTAATGTATGGATTAAATAAACACATGAAGTTAATATCAACAAAAGTTTAAGTTTTTAATAATGGTCATTTTGTTGAGAACATTTTCCTAAAGAACTATGCTGTGTTTCCTTATGTTGTGTCAAAACATCTTTTATTTTTGGAAAGATTTCTCAGATCATATATTAGATATTTTAGAAACGTGTTGTTTCCTTGGAAAATTAGTTAAGTTTAAATGAGTCCTTTTTGGTATAGTTTTCACTATCTCCTAATTTTTTCAAAAAATCTTTTTTCAATTTTACTTTATTTTGCTTCCATTTCTAAATATTGGCCCTTATTACTTTTACTATCTTTTTATCCATAATATTTCTATTTATGCTGACTCCAACAAAGCCAGTAACTCTCTGATGTTTTGACTATGCAATTTCATTTACTCCTTAAATGACTTTTATCCATCTGTTTGGTTCTCAATTTCCAGTGGAATTTTGAAGCTATTTTGCAATCTTTGGTTTTATATTTACTTTATTCTTTTTTAGTTCATGGTTATATGGGTTTATGGCATCCTATCTGTCATTTTCCCCTAGTCCTTTCTTTTCCTTTTCTTTTTCATTCTTGAACTCTTTTTTTTTTTTTTTTGTAGACATTTTATGCTGGTTTCTGTTGAATAAAACTTAACCTTACAATCATGTGTGCGTTTTTAATCTGTTCTTGTGTAAAGGGATTAGAGCAATGCTGTGGAGTAGCAAAAATTCTCACTGATTCAAATCAACACTCCTTTTGACGTGGGTAAGTTGTATGTGTGTAATATATTGTGGTTTTTACTCTTCCTAGTTGACAGTGATTAACTGCTGAGTCTATTTGTAATTTTCTTTTCAATCAGTATCATCAAGTAATAGCTTTCTATGAAGTAGCATGTTTGGGTATCTCTAGTCATTCCTTGGTGTAGTATCCCCTGCTATTTTCTAGTCACAGAATGAATCTAGGGAATTTCTTGGAGACAACACATAAAATCCACATCAGCTGTTGCAAAGGAGAAATTCTTTGAAAAAAAAGGATCTTCTGACTTTGAGCCCCAATGCAAGAGCGTATTCACTCCAAAAGAAGCTGTTCTTCGGACCATCTGTGAAGTACCTTGCTTAACGCTCTCCAATAGAAAAAATAAATTCTAGAATAATAAGTAGGGTAGAAATTGAAAGATGTTTTTCAATATCAACACAGCATTTATAGATCCAACAAATGAGAGAGATATAAAAGATAGATTTACACAAATAAAATGTGTTGTCAAATATTATTTGAAACATTTCTCCAAGTGATATTTTGATATAAAAAGGTAATTCGGAAAAAGGTTTTGGAGATTAAATTTTACTAGTATGAAAAACTGTTATGAACTGTGGGGTAAAGGTTAAAGGCCCTGAGCAGATTAAAAAAAAAAAAAAAAAAAGACTAAAGCTAAAAAAATAAAGGCGTTGAAAAAGTCTCTGTGACGGCAGTAATCTAGAACAATGTTAAGATTAATTATATGTGTTATTTTAGATTCTTTATTTGTGGCACTTTGTATAACATCCCTTTTGTTACTCAGAATTATAATAAAATTTTGCAACATATATATGCAGTCTATCAGTGTTTTTTCTTAGGAAACTAATGAAGGAAAGTATCTCCACACTATGTTTGCATTGAATTATTTGGATAAATAACAATAGAAAAGGGGAAATAAAAGCTAGAATCAGGCAGCAGTGAAAAGGTACTCTGGTAATAGATTGACTGAAAAGTAAGATGAATGTATCTGCTTTAGAGAAGGTCTACATGGACCTACTAACTTTGATTGAAATTTGAGCCACTTCTATTTACATATAAGAACAAATGTTTCTTCACAAATCTGGAGAAGTTGAAAACCTATTGTCATCAATATTACACTTGAGGTTGAGGTAGGCAAGGTTTTTCAAACAGATTAATCAGTCTCACTTATGAGTAAGATAAATTTTGTAACAACAAGAAATGAAATCCATGCGTGAGGAATAAAACTCCATTGAGCTGAATGTCGTTGAATAAATGAAAAACAACAGCCTTCTCAAACATTTATTGTATGGTGAGCTGAAGAAGTAAAATAAAAGCAGCTTGGAAGAAGAATAAAATTAAGCATATAGAAAAGTACAATTCCACGCAATACAGTACATTTGTGGACTGCTGGGAAATAGTTGCAACAGTCAGTCTTAAAATAAAGCAATAAATAAATAGGTTATTTTTTAAGCTAAGCTGTTGAAAGTATTATATGTATCAGAGACATTCCTCAAAATAGCAATAGACTTTGAAGTTTTATTCTTAAAATAAAATCAATCACATTCTGTATTGAACTTATTAATTCAAGACCTGCCTATGATTGTACTGTGAAGGAAAATAATATGTTAAGATTAAGAACAACATGTATTATATATTAAAAGAAGCAAAAATCTTACAAAGAAGTTTAAGAATAGTCAATTCATATAAAATAAAGAATTTGAGAGTTTTGTCTGTTAATTGCAGTTTTGACTCAAATATTCTTGTTCATACTGTAATGCAAGCCAAAGTATACTTTAGTTGGCAATGGGAGTCAAAGAGAGTGGCCATGTTTTCATTTGTTTGCTGATTGTTCTTTTCATTTTCCTTCATTGTTATTATTTAAAAAAAAAAATCACTTGGCTAAGGCTGTTAGTGGAACATTTGCTTTGGAGGGCATATTTGCATCTATTGACACCAATCATTATTAACACAATAATATCTTAACATGAGTGGGACTGTCAAATATACATCAATATTATTGTTGTTTGAAATGTTTGAGTTTCAGCCTAATTAAAAACGATTAGAAAATAACCAGTTTTACCATCTGCTTATCAGTACTGAGTTGACCATGATGATTTACAGAGCAAGTTATCTGAAATCACTCAGTGTTTTTTAATTACTATATTCTAAGTTAAGGGAATATCAATAATTTTTGTATATTAATGCTGCATTATTTTGAATGTTTTAGTTTATAATCCTATATGTACTAAAATTTCTGAAAAATTTAATGTGTCAAATATTCATTTTATGAAATGAAAAAAATTAAAGTTGACATTGGTGTTAGGTATTTATTTTAAAACCAATGCACAGATTTTATAGAGTATTTTTCTTTTTTCTTTTCTTTTTGGTTGCTAAGTAACCCCACAGTATGAAAAGCTAGGGAGTATTCCTATAACTTACTTTATGTATTACAGTTTGAGGATTTTAATAATCCATTGTTGTCTATTAGGTGCAATATGCTGCATCCTGTTATTGCTGTGTGCCCTCTGAGCAGTAATTATATTATATTTTCTTTAAATACCAGTGAGATTGATCATTACTGACTATACATCTTTTCAAGTTGCAGTCTATGGCTAGAGCGAAAGTATTTCAACACTGTTCTTTATATTACTAACAATAAACAAGGGCAAATATGTATCCTATATGTTACTATATTTGACATAGGCACCTATAATTTATTTTCAATATGCAAAAATCATCAAAAATTCCAAATACATTTCTACAATATTTAAAAAATAAAATTCAACTGTTTGTGTTATCTATCAATCTCCAATCCATATTTAACCATATAGTATTTTGTTCCACGTGTGTGTATGCATGTATTTGTACTTTACATATGTATGAAATTATAAATGTATTCAAAGAAGTTAAAAATAAAAAGAAAATTTCAGGCAAAACAACACCTAATATGAAAATGTAGTTGAAATCCCAAATTTCAAGAAACCTAAATTCTTTTAAAAGACTAATTTAGCACAGTAAATATATCGCAAGCTGGTAACTAAGTAGAAATACATATTAAGACTGAAGCTTAGGAAACGCTAAGAAATGCTGCAATAAAATAAAATCTTAAATTTTAGCAGCTTGACACAGCAAATTTTATTTCTCCACCATACTACATATACAGAGCAGAGCAACAGAGTCCCCGCAATTGCGCATGTTCATATTTAGTTGATGTCCAGGTTACAGACACAAAAAGAATAATGATCCAATCGTTTATCACATATGTAAATATTAAATTGTATACATTATGCTTGTAACTCCCGCTCTATGCCTATGCAAGAATAGAATGTCTAATATGACTGAGAAAAAAACTGGGTAAGCAATCTTTATTCTACACCAAACCCACTTTGTGGTAGGTGTTCTTTAAGAGGATACTCTAACCTATGCAGTGGCATTAGGCAATTTCAACACCTCAATGGCTAAACGCAGTACCATTTTCTTATTTATTCTTTATTTCATTAGAGAGTGCTGGGGCTATGTTACTATAATAGTCACTCAAGGACTAGATTTATCTAAATATGTTTCCATGAATGCTGAAGTACAAAAGGAATTAATAAAATTGTATGCTGTTTCTTAAACATTTTGTTCCATATGTTATCATGGTAACTGCTCTCATTTAGTTGGCTGAAATAAGTAATATGGCCCTTGCCTAACAGTGCCCAGAAAAAAAGAACACCAAAAATATTGGGAAAGTGACAAAGACTTAAGTAAGAAAATAAAATGTCTCTAAATCATATGTGTTTTAAAACACATTTTACTTTTTTTAGCTTTTATTATTTACATTACTATATGCCACTGTGAGTGTATGTGTATACACATACCCATAGAAAATGAACATTTGGGAGTGAATGGTGAGTTATGGTATCATATTTATCTATATTCACATCCATTTTTATTTACTCAGTATCATTTTCAGTAGGAATGTCTTCATTGATACATCTATAGTACATGTCACATCTATTCTCACCTGGGAATATTTCATAAGTTTTGCCCTATGAAAAAAGCTGTTGTTAGTGAAATACACAGAACAATCCTGACAGTGATTGAGAAAAATCAATTTCATCAGAACTATGAAAACATAAACAGAACTACAAGAAAACATAAAATTGCTCTGAAGAAAAAGTGTTATTGATTTTTTTTATCATGACACAAGCAAAATGTACCATTCTATATACCTTTTTCCATCTCATTCATTTTTATTCACTTTTTCTCACCAAGGAAAAACAAAACTTTTCAATCTATATTTATTTTATTGATCTGTTTTATTTTAAAAAAGATTGGATAATATATATTTCGTTGAGTTTTATACTATGTTTAGTATGGATGATGTTACACCCCTTGATGTTTTAGGTTATTTTTAGGCTAAATATAAATTGTTAATAACTCAAAGAGATTTAACAATTTATGAAGTCCCTCAATAATATTTAAAAATATAAGTGAAAAGACAAACACATTGTCTGAAATTTAGTCCACTGCTATCAATTAACTTATTAGCGTTATCTCATAATATTAAATTAATACACACAATTATTTCATACAATTGAATTCCAACTGTATTAATAAAAAGAGCCACACACACACATAAAGAAGTATTCCATTGTTCTGACAAATTGCATTTAAACTACTGGCAAAATAGGATTTTTAAAATACCCTGACATAACTGTCATTCAATATAGAGGTCCATGAGATTTTTTTTTTTTTTTAATCCACAAGTAACAGTAAGAATCAATGGTGTAAAATATTTTGTGTGGCTAATAACAAAGCTTCCTTTTTCACTACTAAATTCAGAGGACACTAAAGAGCAAATTCATTTAAAAATGTGTACTGTATGCCTAAAATAAAATAGCTCTGCAAAAGACACTGGAAAGTTGGGGAAAAGCAGAAAATATTCAATTAACCAGTACTTTCAGAGCTTGCATCCCGTTGAGAAAACAACAAAGAATATTTTACTGGAGGACGTAACTTACCATCTCAACTACTGAATTTGTAGGTTTTCAATATCATCAATTTTATTTCAGATAAAATACAAATAAAATTTTAAATATAAGTGTAAAAGACAAAATTTTGATTGTCAAATATATTGTCATAAATCCTAATTTATTGACAAATATTTAAAGTGACATGTATAGCATCTTTGAAAAAATATAGCAGAATTTGGAATCATTACCCTAAGGAGTCAATGACTAAATGTTGGTTTCTTGAGAGCATAATAATTTAATAATAAGACAATAATATAAAAAATGCTGGACGTTTTTTGACCAAATTGCAGATTTGGATATCAAGATCTTATATTGAAATAAGAACTATTTTAAAAAGAAATCACTAAACAAAGGTATACACCTGTATATTGATATAACTTTTTCCTAAACCTTTCTAAAGGAACTTTCTGGAAGGCACCAGAAGTAAAATAGCTAAGAGGAAAGAGAATAAATGAAGAATCAATACATGGAGAACTAACTGGGGAGAACTTTTGACATATCTATGAATTTTTGGCTTGTATTACAGAGGCGTGTTCAAGATTTAAATTATAACTTAACACTTCTGTTTCTAATTCCATATGTACATTTAATTTTGCAATCATTCATTAACATGTGATTTATGTAATCATCATATGATTATATAATTTGTTATATGAAGTGCTTTAAATCAGGAAAAAAACACTATGAGAGAAGATTTTTGTATCTCCCATACAAAAAAAAACCCACAAAGATTTAGTATTTTCACCAAACTATGAGGAGAAAATGTTTTGAATTATATTAGAATATCTATTGCTAAATTATTTGATGGATTTGGAGGTATAATTTGTTCATTATATTGCAGATACCTTGTTTGATAGGGGTTTATTTCACATCCTGAGTTCTAGATAGTAACCATCATAATGTAATAAACAGGCCTGTCTGTATATGTATGTAAGTATGATTGAATTTCTTTCATCAGCATTTTGTAATTTTTATCATTAATCTCCTTTACATGTTTTGTTAGACATGTACCTAAATAAACCATTCTGTTGGGAGTAATGGCAATTGTCATATTTTGGTACTAGCTTCTAGTTGCTTGTAAGTATGTGAAGATGCAAATAATTTTTCTGTGCAACCTTACTGAAATAATTACTACTTCCAGTAGTTTTTTCATATATGGCATGGGAATTTCTGTATGTGTAATTATGCCATCTGCAGAGATGGTTCTATTTATTTGTTTTCAATTTGTATACATACTTTTCTTGCTTTATTGAAATGGTTAGACTGTATATTACATACTATGTTGACTGTGAATGATGAAAGCAGATGTCCTTTTCCTGTTTTTGATTTTAGAGAAAACCATTTATTTTTTACTACCAAGTATGGCAATAATTGCAGGTTTTTCTGAAAATGTTTTTCATGAGGTTAAGGAAGTTTAGTGTACTGAGACTTACCAGCATGTTGAATTTTACCAAATGCTTATTTTTGTGCCAACTGGTAAGATTATATGATTTTTCTTCTTTCATCTATTTCTATAGTGAATTATGTTGACTGATAAAAAAAAAAAAATACTGATCCAGCCGTGCATATCCAGAATACGTCTCACTTAGTTACGGTGTATTATTTGTATTTATGCTTTGTTGAATTCAATTTTGAAGTTTTTGAGTAATTTCATGAGGGATATGAATCTGTGGTTTTCCTTTGTTTTTCTTTTGCTTTGTTTTGTTTGTTTTGTTGTTGTTGTTGGTACTCTGGTTTTCTAAGAGCAGGAGAGTAATAATGGCCTCAAAAATTAGTTGAGAAGGGGGAAATTTAAAGTTATGATTTCAATGTCTTTGATGGAGGAGAATTTAAGTTGTGTATTTCATTTTTCCAGCGTTGTGGTAGTTTGTGGTTTTTGAGAAATTGGTGTGTATCTTCTAAGCTGACAAATTTAGGAGGATAAAATGTTTCATACCATTTCCTTAAATGTGTTTTACTTTTTTTATTTTTTTCTTTTAAGAGAGGGATCTCACTCTGTTACATATCCCGTAGTGCAGTGATGGGTTCATAGCTCATTGCAGCCTTCAACTCCTACACTCAAGCAATCCTCCCACCTTAGCCGTCCTAGTAGCTGAGACTGCACCTATGTACAACCATGCGCAACTAATTAAAAAAAAAAATGGTACAAATGGGCCGGACGCGGTGGTTCACGCTTGTAATCCCAGCACTTTGGGAGGCCGAGGCAGGCGCGTCACAAGGTCAGGAGATCAAGACCATCCCGGCTAACACGGTGAAACCCCGTCTCTACTAAAAAATACAAAAAAAAAAATTTAGCCAGGCGTGGTGGCGGCGCCTGTAGCCCCAGCTACTCTCCGGAGGCTGAGGCAGGAGAAAGGCGGGAACCCGGAAGGCGGAGCTTGCAGTGAGCCGAGATCGCGCCACTCACTCCAGCCTGGGAGACAGAGCGGGACTCCGTCTGGGGAAGGGGCGGGGGGCGGGGTGGGTGGAAAAACAAAACAAAACAAAACAAGGCAAATGTTGAAATGGAAGTCTCACTGTGTTGCCCAGACTGGTTCTGAACTGCTGGACTCCTGCCTTGGTGCCCCAAAATGCCGAAATTACAGGCATGAGCCATCATGCCCGGCCTTCCTTACATCATTTTAATAACCACAGAATCTGTTGTAATATTCTCCTGATATTGGTGATTTTGTCTTCTCTCCTTTCATCTGTGTCAATCTCACTAGTTTATCAATTACAATATTTTTAAAAACCAGCTTTACATTTCATTAATGCTGCATCATTTTTCTCTCTCAATTTTATTTATTTATGTTCTTAACTTTCTTTCTAATTGCTTTAGATTTGTTTTGCTCTTGAATTTTTTAGGTTCGTGGCAGGTGAACTTAGATTACTGATTTGAGACATACCCTCTTTTCTAATGTACGCATTTAATGCTCCCAGTTTTCCTCTTGACACTGCTTTCTCATCATCCCACAAATTTTGCTATGTGTTTCTTAAATTTTTATTCAGTTTTCTGTATTTTAAATTTTCTTTAGAATTCATTTTGGCTCATTGATTGTTTATGAATGTATTTGTATTAGTTTGTTTTCACGCTGCTGACAAAGACATACCCGAAAATGGGAACAAAAATAGATTCATTGGACTTACAGTTCCACAAGGCTGGGGAGGCCTCAGAATCATGGCGGGAGGCGAAAGGCTCTTCTTACACGGCAGTGTGAGAAAACGAGGAAGAAGCAAAAGTGGAAATCCCTTATAAACCCATCAGATCTCGTGAGACTTATTCACTATTACTACGAGAATAGCACAGGAAAGACCAGCCCCTATATTTCAATTACCTCATCCTGGGTCCCTGTCACTACACGTGGGAATTCTGGGAGACACAAGTCAAGTTGAGATTTCAGTGAGGACACAGCCAAATCATATCAATATTTAACTCACATTTTGAGTATTTATCTGTTGCGTTTATGTATTATTAATATCTAGTTTCACTGTGTTACTGCTAGCATATTCTATATGATTTTAATTTTTTGAGTATGTTAAAATTTGTTTTATGACTCAGGATTTGGTCTGTTTTCCACAATATTCCATGGACACTTGAAGAGAATGTGTTTTCTATTTAAGGATAAAGTGTTGTATAATGTCAGTTAGCTCCTATTGTCTGGAAATATTCACTTCTATATCCTAACTGACTTTCTCTCTAATACTGCTACCCGTTGTCTAGAGTGGGCTGTTGAAGTCCTCAACAATGAATGTGGTATTATATTAAGTATATCAGTTTTTGTTTCATGTATTATATTAGGTATATCAGTTTTTGTTTCATGTGTATTGAAGTTCTGTTCTTTGATGCATACATATTAAGTATTGCTATATATTGTGGGTATATTGATCTTTTTATTATTATATAATGTCTTCTCCATTCCTAGTAATTTTTGTACAAAATCTTTTTTACCTGACGTTAATATAGCTACTCTTGTTCTTTCTAAATTGCATTTGCCTTGCATAATATTTCCATCCTTTGATTTCCAAGCGACATATGTTGCTATGTTTGAAATAAATTTCTTGTATACAGAATATAGTTTATTGTGTATATTTTAATCTTCCTTGCCAATTTCTGTCTTGATTGATATATAAGACATCTTGATTGACAGACAAGACAAAATATGTCCTCTGTATACATTGAGCACCACATCTGATAGTGTTGTAACTTTTGCTTCTGCTATAAAATATAACCAAATAATCTCATGAGGTAAAATACACTACATTCTGTTAACTGTATTTTTAACCATACTATTCCATACTATTGATGTACATTCCAATCTGAAGAGCCTGGACTTATTCTGTCATTATTTTTTTTCTGCTGTGAAAACTTCTTTTACTAATTACTCACAGTTTCATCTGCTTGCCAAAAAAAAAAAAAAAAGTATTTGAGCCGTCTTTTGACTGAGACTAACTCTATTCTGCCTTAGATGTTTGAGGAATAGTTTTGGGTTTAACTGTTTGTGTTTCCTTCATCAATTGAAATATGCTGGGCCACTTTCTTCTGGTCTCTATGGTTTCACATACAAATCTGCTGTTAGCCTTATTAGTGTTTATCATCAATGCTGCTTATGAAGCATTCTTGGCTGCTTTTAAGAATTTTTTGTTTGTCTTTAGATTTGCAAAGCTTAATTATAAATTCCCTTGATGTGAAATTTTTTGAGTTTATCCTATTTGAGATTTACTCAGCTTCTCACATCTCTAGGTTTTACATTTCAGCCACATTTGTGAATTTTTCAAACTGTTTCTTCAGAAAACTCCCCATTTCCACGCACTCTTTCTTCTGTCTTTCTAGATAACCCACAATACAAATGTTATATATTTTGTTATTGCCTCACAGATCCATGAGGATCATTCATTGCTTTTTTATTCCATTTTATCTCTGTTGTTCAAACTGAGTAAATTTTGTTGATTTGTCATCAAACTCACGCATGGTGTCTTCTGTCATCTCTATCTGTTACTGAGTCCATCCAATAAGTTTTTTACTCCTCTCAAGGGCAAAGCAAACAATAACAGTAATACACAGAGTTTCTTTCACCATTGATCATGAGAGAAATAGTTAAGCAAGTTATTTTCTCGCTTTGAGATATTCTCTCAGAAAAAGCATAATGAGGTTATTTACTTTTATTATTGCATATTTATGCACTCCATTTCTTTCCCAAATTTGTCTTTTCTTTCTCCATATGTCAGCTACATTATCCTGGACTTTGACTTCTTCGGGTTGGACTTTTTTTTTTTTTACTCATATTACCTACTCTTAGGAAAGAGCACAAATAGACTTGCCAGGACCTTCATTTTTATCATTTTCTGGGAGAAGGCAGGTTAAAAGAGGAAAGAACAGTGATAATACTTCTACAGTGAGTCAGTGGAGTAGCTATTATAATTAGTCCTATTTTAAACACATAAAATAAATTTCTTATCAAGCCAATTAATTCTATAAGTATTCCCCAGCAAATTCAGAGGAAGTAAAATTGTCTACCAAGCAGGAATGTCTTCCTCTGCCCAGATATGGAACTATAATCTTTACCTTTATATGACTTTCTGATGAAATAAAGGATATATTATATGTGTTGGAAAATACCATTATGTGTGATGGCATTATTACCAATACTCAATTCAGAAACCTTTTCCAAAGTGTTTTCACTTTACATTCACTCATACTCAGATGGCATACACATAGATATAAGTACAAGTATACATTAAGCAAGACAGTCAATAATGTTTTATCACTTCCTTTCCCCATTTAAATTACCAAAAGTTTTATTTTATAATTTTTTGTTATGATCCTGACTCAACTGACAACTTTTAAGTTATAAAGGATATCATAAGTTCAAAATATGGTATGCTTTTTACCCAATTTATGTCATTGCCATTATCAAATGCATACTCTGATTCATTTGGGAAATAAACTGCCAGTCAATTCATAATTGCAGTAAGTTAATACACTTTTGAAGGTGAATATTCATCTTACCACTCATGTCCATTTCAAATCTCAAAGATGCTGATTAATATTCTTTTGTTGACTCACATTTTTATAGGCCTTTGATCTCAGGAAATCTTACTCAATGCCAACTTTTCCTGTTTGCTTTCTATGCATCTTATCAAACTAATAGGATCAGCAGGCAACAAATTAACATTTTGTCATTTTTGCCAATATTGACTAATCCAAACATCTCAGTAGTGTCTTGTTTCATGTACACATAAGAAAAGAGGATGCCAGTCTTTGATTTCTAGTCTTCTTTAAAGTAAACAATGTCCCTCCATTATGCATTAGTGAGCGACTACACAGTGCCACAATAACTTCACCTCAGGATTCCCACTGAGATTCCCGTAATTCACTATTCTCATTGGAGCATTCTTGATTGTCTAATCAATTAGGTACAATTACCCTTTCCCTATTGAAAAGTCATTTGCCAAAACTCATGAGTCTGTAAATATTCAACCAAAACTCTTGGAACAAGAATCCAATAATTGTGCTAATAGATATACTGTTTTCAGTCATTATGAAGATTTACCCTTGCCTTATTCAAGTAAGTTTTTACTATCCATGTGAATGCGGGAGTAGAAATCCAAACTGGATTGCCTCCACATGCAGATTTTTTTTGTAGTAAATGAGGTACCTTGCTCTCCATTCAGCATGAGGAGCATTCAGTTCTTCTGAAGTCCTATCATCAGCCCAAATGGTAGATCCAGAACATTTTCATGGAATTGTTTCTGCAAAGCCCATGAACAGACATGCTTCTACATTTGACATATCTGTGTGTGTGCATGTGTGTGTGTGTGTGTGCACACTCTACTGAGATACACAATCCTTATTGGAACTTCTCTCTATTCTTACCAGGGTATATAGGTATTTTGAGTTTAAAATTATCTAAGTGCTCTATAACGAAAATAACATTCATCATATTGTTCACAGGTGAAATTTCTAAGCAGCAAAGCATTCACAAGATGACTTAAGTGCTTTTAAAGGCAGTTTTAAAAGGGAAATAGGGCATAAAAGTGGAAAACTTCTTGCCTGACAACCCAATAGAAAAGAAAATCCCATTGTGTGAGGAGAAATTCAAGCCTGCTGCAGAAATTTGCAAAAGAGTGGGATGTTAACCCAGACAATGGGGAAAATGTCTCCAGGGCACGTCAGAGACCTTTGCAGCAGCCCCTTCCATCACATGCCTGGGGGCCTAGGAGAAAAAAGTGGTTTCCTGGGCCAGGCCCAGGGTCCCCATGCCCTGTGCAGCCTAAGAACTTGGTACCCTGCATCCCAGCTGCTCCAGCTGTGGCTAAAAGGAGACAACATAGAGCTCAAGCTGTGGCTTCAGAGAGTGCAAGCATCAAGCCTTGGCAGCTTCCACATTGTGTTAAGCCTGTAGTTGCACAAAAGTCAAGAACTGAGGTTTGGGAACCTCTGTCTGGATTTCAGAGGGTGTAGGGAAACACTCAGATGCCCAGGGAGATATTTGCTGGGGGGTGGGGTCCTCATGGAGAACCTGTGCTAGGGCAGTGCAGAAGGGAAATGTGGAGTGGGAGACCCCACACAGAGTCCCTACTGGCAAACTGCCTAGTGGAGCTGTGAGAAGAGGGCCGCTGTCCTTCAGACTCTGGAATATTAGATCCATAAACAGCTTGCACCATGCCCCTGGAAAAGTCACAGACACTCAATGCCAGCCTGTGAAGGCAACAGGAAAAAACAAACAAACAAACAAACAAAACGTACTCTGCAAAGCCACAGGGGTGGAACTGCCCAAGACCATGGGAACCCACCTCTGCCTCAGCGTGACCTGGATGTGAGACATGGAGTCAAAGGAGATCATTCTGGAGCTTTAAGGTTTTTGCCCCTCTGAATTTTGCACTTGCATTGGGCCTATAGCCCCCTTTGTTTTGGCCAATTTCTCCCATTTGGATTGGCTGTATTTACCCAATGCCTGTAAACCCATTGTATCTAGGAAGTAACTAACTTGCTTTTGATTTTACAGGCTCAAAAGTGGAAGGGACTTGCCTCTTCTCTGATGAGGTTTTCGAGAGTGGACTTTTGAGTTAAAGCTGAAATGAGTCAATGAGTCGAGACTTTGGAGAACTGTTTGGGGAGGCATGATTGGTTTTGAAATGTGAAGAAGACATGAGATTTGGGAGGGACCAGAGTTAGAATGATATGATGTGACTCTGTGTCCCCACCCAAATCTCATCTTGTAGCTCCTATAATTCCCACGTGTTATGGGAGAGACCTGGTGGGAGATGACTGAGTCATGGGGAAGGGGCTTTCCCGTGCTGTTCTTGTGATAGCGAATGGGTCTCGAGATCTGATGATTTTAAAAATGGGAGTTTCTCTGTGCAAACTCTCTCTCTCTTTGCCTGCTGTCATGGATTTAAGATTTGACTTGTTCATCCTTGCCTTCCACCATGATTATGAGGCCTCTCCAGACATATGGAACTGTAAGTCTATTAAACCTCTTTCTTTTGTAAGTAGCCCAGTCTCAGCTTTATCAGCAGCGTGAAAATGGATGAATACATAGAATATATAAAAAACGCATACGAATCGGTTTAAAAAATAAAGACAAAAACTCCAGCATAAAAGTAGGAAATATGCAAATGATTTACAGGACTTTCATAGGTACTTTGTTCACACACACACACACACACACACACACACCTGCCTACAGATTTGGCTACAATTTTTCTTTCTTTCTTTTTTTTTTTTTTATTGTACTTTAACTTCTGGGATACGTGTGCAGAATGTGCAGGTTTGTTACATAGGTATGCATATGCCATGGTTGTTTGTTGCACCCGCCAACCTGTCATCTACCTTAGATATTTCTCCTAACACTCTCCATTCCCTAGTCCCCCCGCCTCCCAGAGGCCCTGGTGTGGGACGTTCACCTTTCTATGTCCATGTATTTTCATTGTTCAACTCCCACTATGAGTGAGAACAAGCGGTGTTTGCTTTTCTGATCCTGTGTTAATTTGTTGAGAATGATAGTTTCCAGCTTCATCCATGTCCCTGGAAAGGACATGAACTCATCCTTTTTTATGACTGCATATTATTCTGTGGTATATATGTGCCACATTATCTTTATCCAGTCTATCATTGATGGACGTTTGGGTTGGTTCCAAGTCTTTCCTATTGTGAACAGTGATGTAATAAACATACGCGTGTGTGTGTCTCTATAGTAGAATGATTTATAATCCTTTGGTTATATACCCAGTAATGGGATTACTGGGTCAAATGGTACTTATGGTTCTAAATCCTTGAGGAATCACCACACTGTCTTCCACAATGGTTGAACTAATTTACACTCCCATCAACAGTGTAAAAGCATTCCTATTTCTCCACATTCTTTCCAGCATCTGTTCTTTCCTGCCTTTTTAATGATTGTCATTCTAACTGGCATAAGATAGTATCTCATTGTGGTTTTGATGTGCATTTCTCTAATGACCAGTGATGATGAGCTTTTTTCATGTTTGTTGACCACATAAATGTCTTCTTTGGAGAAGTGTCTGTTCATATCCTTTGCCCACTTTTGAATGGTTTTGTTTGGTTTTTTTCTTATAAATTTGTTTAAGTTCTTTCTAAGTTCTTGATAGTAGCCCTTTGTCAGATACATAGATTGCAAAAATTTTCTCCCATTCTGTAGGTCGCCTGTTCACTCTGCTGATAGTTTCTTTTGCTTTGCAGATGCTCTTTAGTTTAATTAAATCCTATTTGTCAATTTGGGCTTTTGTTGCCATTGCTTTTGGTGTTTTAGTCATGAAGTCTTTGACCATGCCTATGTCTTGAATGGTATTGCCTAGGTTTTCTTCTAGAGTTTTTACGGTTTTAGGCCTTATGTTTAAGTCTTTAATCCATCTTGAGTTAATTTCTGTATAAGGTGTAAGGATGTGGTCCAGTTTCAGTTTTCTGCATATGGCTAGCCAGTTTTCCCAACACCATTTATTAAATAGGGAACCCTTTCTCAATGGCTTTTTTTTTTTTTTTTGTAAGGTTTGTCAAAGATCAGATGGTTGTAGATGTAGTGTGGTACACAAAGGAGTGTACCACACTCTTTTGGTTACTGTAGCCTTGTAGTATAGTTTGAAGTCAGGTAACATAATGCCTCCAGACTTGTTCTTTTTGCTTAGGATTGTCTTGGCTATATGGGCTCTTTTTTGGTTCCATATGAAATTTAAAGTACATTTTTAAAAAATGTTCAAAATAAAAGACAATAAAGAATTTCTTTTATTTTTCTTTCTTTTCTCTTTTTCTTTTTTTTCTTTTTTTCTTTTTTCTTTTTTTTTAGACAGGGTCTCACTTTGTTGCTTAGGCTAGAGTACAGTTGTTCAATCATAGCTCATAGTGGCTTCAACTTCTTAGGCTCAAGCCATCCTCCCACCTCAGCCTCCAGAGTAGCTGGGACTACAGTTGTGCACCATCATGCCCTGATTATTTTATTTCCTTATTTTACTTTCTATAGAAATATGATCTCACTATGTTATCCAGGCTGATCTCTAACTCCTACACTCAAGCAATCCTCTTGCCTTGACCTCTCAAATGCTGGGATTTACAGGTGTGAGCCACTGCACCTGACCCACGACATTTAAAAAAAAAAGTTAAGTAGTTTGTTTTTGGTTCAAACTCTTTAAAAGATTATTATTTAAAATAAGCTCTTACTAGTTTAACAACTTTTGTAATGTAATTTTCTGTCAAGATCCTTTATCCAACATCTGAAAAATTTTTCATGTTCTTATTTAAAAAGCTGCATAGTCTAGAAAAAAAAAGTTTTTACATAATATTGTGAACGTTTAGAAGTTAAAATCCCATAATATACCTGTACTTTCAGGATATTTAAATTTTATACAGTGTCAAATGGATCATGCCAGTCTTAGTCCTTAATTATTCTTATCATTCAAAAATATTGTCATTAAAGAAAATATTTCAATAAATTAGTTAATCAGGTCATATAACAATATTAACCCTAAAAATCATCACTGACATTTCACGTGCACGAAACTTACCGTAAGTCAGGGCTTTCAGCTGACTTGGTAATATTCTTCATGTTGAGTTTATATTACATGGTTTATTTATTATAAATGGCATTTTATTGCATTCTGTGGGGACAAAATGTTTAGAAGATTTACAGGTTTTGCTCAGGTATCCTTGTTCAAATCTTCCTGTGAGTAATTTATTACCTGGGCATGCCATTGTTCTAATTACCAAGAGTTAAGTGTTCTTCCTGGAGAATGCTCTTTTCCACTGAACACAAATTTTAAAACTCTGAATCCTTGCAGATACTTAACGAAAACCTATGGTTTCTATTTCTATGGAGTGAAA
>NW_012121043.1:752669-791131 GCF_000951035.1 Colobus angolensis palliatus
TATATATATTAGTTACATGTAATATAATTATATATTAGTGTTTATATAATTAAATGCAGAGTATATAAATTGCATCTATTAAGAATAATTCAACTTAATTTAATGACATACATTATTTAAGACTTTTTAAACTCAGTATTTTTTTGTAATAATCTTTCTGTTCATCTTTTTACAAGCCTTTTATTGTTCATTTAAACACAGACTAGAATTTAAAGCTTAAATGTAGATCCAAATACAGCTTAAAGATCTAAATGTGCACGTACACACACAAACACCACATTTTCAGAACAAAATAAAGGATGTCACCTAAGACCAAGGTAAAAATGAAATAATCAATTTATTGTCAGAAAGTCATGAAGGGAACAGAGTGTTTTAAGCTTACCATTTTTTTATAAGCAGTCTAACTGATTGATTAACTGATTATACTTTTGAAACACTGCATATCTGAAAGATACCTATTTTGGACTTACACAGTCATTTAGAATACTATTTTGACAGCGCATTAATACAAAGCATTATTAAAAACTGTTCAATGCTTCTTAGAGTTTCAGGTTGCTAAATATCTGGTTCTTATGACATTAACACATTTTTAATGTGTAATATTTGAGATATTGGGGCATCTCAACAATACGAACTGCTGTACGTTTTTCTGACATACTCTATGCAATTAAGCATTCTGTACTAGTTTTTAAATCATTTATCAATTTATCGTTTGCATTTTTCTACGCAATTTGTTGATTATAGCATTCAGAAAAAAATCCATTCTGAGGAAATCTAGGTTGAAAATCAAGTGTTCAGCCTATGGAATAGATGTGTCTAGGTATGTTTGGAATTGATTTTTAAAAAATTAAGCACATTTGACTCTGAAAGAGTTTATTTGAGCTTTCAGCAATTCATAAATCAGGGAAGCAAAGGATTCACAGGAGCTAGCACTCTGCTGGAAGAAACAGAAGGAGAAACTTTTATAAAAGCATTTGCAGAATCAAGACAAAGAAAACAATTTTGATTACTGTTCACATTAAGCTTTGGTTTGCTCACGTCATAATTTAAAGTGCCAGAGCCACCCTAGACTAAGAGCTGGCCAATTCCATCTTTTTTTAACAACCCTGCCTGCCCTCCTTCTGGTCAGCTTCTCATTTATGAAACACTGACCAATAACTTGACCATAAGCATTACTATCTGCCATAATTATGGCTGAGTTGTCTTTGTTTTAGTGTGGAACGCAGAAGTAATGATGTCACGCCCGTGGAAGAAAGATTTCTTTAGTTGTTCATCAATTTCTTTTTCTTTTCCTTTTTTTTTTTTTTCCTGGAGACAAAGTCTCGCTCTGTTGCTCAGGCTGGAGTACAGTGGCACAGTCTTGGCTCACTGCAATGTCCTCCTCCCAGGCTCAAGCGATTCTTGTGTCTCTGCCCCTCAAGTAGCTGGGATTACAGGCATGTGCCTTAATGCACCACCCCCGTTTTTTTTTTTTTTTTTTTTCAATATAGAGGAGATTTCTCCGTGTTTGCCAGGCTGGTCTCAAACTACTGCCCTCAAGTGATCCACTCGCCTTGCCCCCCCCGCCCCACCCCCACCAAGGTTCTGGGATTTACAGGCGTGAGCCACTGCATCACTCTAATTACAGTGAGACAATCCGGCATATCCTTGATGGCTGTGAACACACAGTTAAGACCTTTGAGAGAATATAGCACATCAAGGAGATTATAATGATGACTATCTGGAAGATAATGCCAAGAGACTGGAATATGTAGGTAGCCAAGGTCCTCATGAACCAAGGCAACTAATACTTCTATGGAAACAAAAGGGAAAGAAAGGCCAATGACTAGAATAAATGATAAATTCAGTCTATCACTCGAGAGAAGTTAATCATTAAGATTTCTAGGTTTGAGTTCAAAGCGTATTTTCCTGGTTCACAGTTTGAAAGTCTGTGGTTATGGCATTGGGTATTTTTCTGAACTCCCTGTGGTTCATGTATCAGGCGTGAGGGTTGTCCTCTGAAGTTGTATCAAGTTGTCTATCTCCAGGTTATAGGGTTCCAAGAATAGAGTAGTTCTTTTACTTAACAATTCCAAGTCAGAAGAGTGGGAAAAAATTAGATCGAGGCACGTGGAAGAATTCAGGATCCAGTCTACAAGAAGATAATGAAACTTGAAAAAAATGAAAGTACTGCTATTCAGTAACAAATGTATTGTAATTTTTCGTGAAACACAATTTTTCTCTTTATATAGTCATAATGATTTCTGTGGAATATAATCAAAGCAACACTAATTTGATTGCAAAATAACTTTAGTGTCATCAAAGTTAGTCTGTTTACAAGAGTACAGCAATAATAGCAATGGACTACATCATATATTTTTTTAAGTCTGCTCTGCTGAAACTTTTGATAAGGGATCTCAGATTGGACTTTTAAAAGCCTCTTCAAGCTAAGAAGCTAAGGACTCACTATCAGAGTGTAATGTCTATATATTTGAGTGAAGTTTTCTCTTCCTGAGTTTACCAAAGTATCTTGGGGTGTCTGACCCTCTCAGGAAGTAACATTCTTTAGTCACTGCAAGGCTAGTAATGCTGTAAGAAAACTACTGTGTATTCAAGTTAACAAGTTAATTTTTTTCAGGGGCCAATATTGACTCCATAAAATTAACCTTAGGTTCTTAAAACTCTGTATTTGAAAATATCACATTACAATCAAAGCCTTGGTAATATAAACAATGTTTCCAATTGTGCCCTGTTACAAAGAGAACAGATTCTTAGTGGACTTATGCAAATAACTATAATAAATACTCACTGATACTTTATAAATTCTGTAGGGAGCAGCTAAAAAGAGATGTTAAATGGTTTAATTCTGTTTAGAAAAGTATACTTAACCCAATTGTTGTAAATTATAGATAGCTTAAGATTCAAAAGAAAGTTTCATTAAATCTAGAGAAAAAGAAACATTAAAATAATAAAACAGTGAAACTTCAAATAAAAATCCACAAATACATTATTCTCATCAGTGTATTGAGTCCCATCTTATTAATTGTTCTATTAAATTTTGGAATAATTTCATAAAGCCATTAGTTTTTTTTCACTAGAGTTCTGAAAACTCTTATCAGTCTAATGGTGTAATCTTAAAATTATCCAAATCCTGTATTACAGAATATTTTTTATTAATCTATTTGAAGATGCAACACATTAGAATTACAGTTGCTTGCAAAAATCTATTCAAATAGTATTAGAAAAACCTATTAACTGTGGACGATAGGACCTAAAATTACTATGGTTAAAGATCTAACGAGAGGTCATTATAAAACGACTCAAACGACAAGGAAAGTTGATATTTTACTGTGGTTTATGACATTTTAACATAGTAACCGACATTATGGCAGATATATCAAATTTCTGGGATTTTCATACAATTTTTGGAGCACATATTAACAGATACATAAAAATATAATTCAAACATTAAACACAGATTTTTAAATTTTACAATGCTTCCCACATAATTTAACATATCAAATAAGCCTAATTAGTTTAATATCTTTCATTTTCAGACACCTTCTGATATTCCACGAGTCCTCTGACGTGTCCCAAAATTAGTTGGAGGTCAAAAAGGCTTAGTGTAAAATTTCCTTGTGGGAAGATTCTGGAAAAAAAAAAAGTGTAAAATACTTGATTAAACACGATCCCTGGTCAATACGAAAGGATGAGAGGTAAATACAGAGAAGTTACATAGTTGAAAAAAAATACTCCTTAAATATTGAGAAGAGTTACTTTTCTTAAGTAATTAAAGACCTAAGAAAAGATAATGAAAAGATAATAGAGAACACAAATTGCTTCCAAAAAAAAAAAAAAGTCAAATAATATCAGAAAAAAACTTCATTACTTAGCAATGGACAACAGGACTTCAAACTGCCGTAATGTTGATGCATAAGTTGTGAGAAGGCCACCATTGTTCCGAGTGAAAAATGAACTACTCGAACCCCTTTCACCTTCCAACCTGTGAAAATGGTGTTAACTCAATGCCTGTGACATATCTTCATGCAGGAGAGGAAGCAAAGTGCACCAATTGTTCCTGTTCCTCACCCTTGACACTGTGAAGACTCAGGATTTTGTCAATAAAAGATAGGATGTTGGATCTGTGATGTTATCACTTTGGTGACAATGACAATCATCTCTGCTCTGAAGCTGGCAGGAAGATGCAGAACAAAGACAGTGGTCTATTGTGTTGCAGAACAGGACTGAATAATAAAAGGAGGCCAAAACTTTACCTTGTTGAAAGCATAAAGTTTACAATATCAAACTGCATAACAAGTCACACTAAGACTCAGTATCTTCTTTGATGCCTACATCTCGCGAAAATGATTCAGCTGCAACGAGAGCGTGAAGAAATAAACTGCCAATTCTGCTGCCTTACCAAGGGAGCTTACAGCAATGTAGCATCAAGGATAGTGGCAGCCACCAAGGTCCTCACCCCTGAACATAAAGGAAAAGCATCCAGCCTCAAAATAATAACACTATATAAACATATTATTTAGATTTTTGTTGAATAACAGTTGCTGAATTTGATAAAACTATTTCTGCTGAATAATGACAGTGGGATTACTAT
Source organism: Colobus angolensis palliatus (assembly GCF_000951035.1). Classification (NCBI taxonomy): domain Eukaryota; kingdom Metazoa; phylum Chordata; class Mammalia; order Primates; family Cercopithecidae; genus Colobus; species Colobus angolensis. The sequence continues at coordinate 757,261 of NW_012121043.1, forward strand.
TCTCATGATAGACCAGACCCCTTTGATGGCGAAAGGGAAAACAAATGGGGGCTATGGTAGCATAGTCACTGACAAGAGCAGAACATGAGGGAAGAACTAAGAACATTCAGGAGTTTTTTGATCTTATGATTATCTGGCGATATGAATGTAAAGCCCAAGTTTTTATTAAATGTGGGTAGGTGGGTTGAGGGGCATTGTTTGTTCAATATGGAATTTCTTTATTTATATCCATTGGGAATCTTAATAAATAAGTGCAAAGTACACCCAAGCCTAGACCAAACTATTCTCCTCTGAAGTTGACTCAATTCTTTGAAAATGATTAAGGACATTGGAATTCTCTAACATATAAAATGGTCAAAATCTTATTCAAAGAATTCCAATGAAACCTCTTCACATATCACTGACATATTCGGTGCTGAATATTTTAAGTATTTAAGAAGTGAGTAATAAAACAGTAGGAAATATAGCAATATATCAAGTTAAAGAATTAATTAAACAGATATTCTCTGTATGATTTTACTTGGATCAGAAATATTTTATATATAAATCTTATACATTAATGTGTACATTAATTTCCAAAATTTATGTATACAATTTTAATTACATATTTTTGTTAACAAATCAACAAGCTTTTATATTAAATGGCTGAATGGAAATCCTTTCACTCACTTAAATAAATTCTTTCATACAGTGAATGACATTTACCAAATATGTCATCATTATCTAATTTAAGAATGAATAAAAAGGAGAACTTACTTTAACACCTTTTGTAAGGAACGAATCCAAGCCTTAATAAAAGGTAATCACAATTAAATTACGTATTTTATCACGGTGTGGAGATATTTTGAGTATTCAAACTTTTTTCATCCCGTTAGCAATAATCTGTCAATAATCTTTCCAGATGATTATTTATAACCATAAAAAGGTACCAACCTACAAAATGGTAACCCTGTTAGATAGTATATAAGTAATGTCCTATAGCTTCACTTGAAGTCAGCAATTTAACTTATTTATTTCTAAATATGGTAGGCTTACAACCGTGTTTCTCTAATGGATGGCCTTCTCACGCTAAAATCAGCGGATTTGGCTGTGTGTCTCTTACTTGTAGTTTTCACTGAAATAAACCTAAGATACCAGAGAGAAGCCTAAAGTAGAATTACCCTACCTAAAGCTGCTTGGCCATATGTATATATTTTTGTCCACCCTGTACACTAGGTATAGAATTCAATACATAACAAACTGGCTAAGTAGTAAGGTGGAGTCACTGTACCACTGGCCAGTGGTGTAATAACTCCATAGACAGATTTTTCCGTTGAATCGAGTAAATAGAATAGAAAGGGAAAAATTCAGATGTTAATATTAAGAGTCACAATTTCCTTCTGTTGCATGCTTGGGATATTGGTGTCAATGCAATCCCAGTCTCTCACTATATACTAGATCATTTACCTCTAGTTACATATCCTTTTCTGATATTTTCTATCTTGATATAATAAAGAAACAAGAATAATACAGGCTTTCTTTAAGCTTGATGTCTCCTACATTTCTTTTCTAATTTCCTGGTAGAAGGTAGGCTCTTTAAGCAAGTAGATTGTGCCTCTGTACCTTTATAACCCAAGATGGATCCTTGCACATTGTAGTGACATAGTAATTACTTCTGTGACTGAATAGAATAATTTCATCGCTAACCTTCTTGACAGATTGCACTACACAGGTTGCTCGTATTTTTCATACTGACTTTATCTCTTGTAACATTGCTTCAACTCTAAATTCTCCTGGAAAATAATTTGTAAATGTTCAGTGCCCTTGTAATTAGCCAAACCTGTAGAGTTATTCTACAGACTCTACCACAAAAGAGTATACAGCTGTCTTATTGAAAATATATCTTCTTTTTAGTGTGAAGTTCTGAGGTAATTCTTTCTTTCCTTCTCTATTCCTGCCTACTGACTCTATTTAGATGATCAAATATTTTTAATGTTAATATAATAAAAGGATAACCTGCAAAATAGTTTCGGTTTTCAGGCCAATTGCATTGGATATGTCTATATTGTCTGGTTTAAAATACATTGTAAAATATGAATGATCATTGATATCAATTATCATTTATTATAACAAAACACCCTCAAATAGACAGACTCTTAAAAAGTATGCATTTTCCTTAAGGTTCTGTGGGTTGGGTTATTGTTCACATTTGAGCTGGCTCAGCCAAACTTGGCTGAACTGGCTCATAACGGGGAGGTCTATTAGGTCAACACATAAGGTAGGATGGTTTAATTCACTTGTCCGGAATTTGGCAAGCTACTAAGTGAAACAACCACTGCAAATGAGCTACTTGTCTCTTCCCATCCAGCACACTAGTCAGGAGTTCTTAATATAGCCATTATATGACACTACGAACAGAAAACAAGGGCAAACTCAATTGTACAAATACTTATACAGACTCTACCGGCTTGAGTTTCCTTTTGTTCATTGGCCAAAGAAGTCTGGAAACATATTGTACTAGAATTAGTATGGAAGAGTGCTATCAGAGTCAGTAAAGAAGCAAAATGTCAAAGGGTGTGAATATAAAGAATAGTGAACATAATGCCAAAATCTGCAAAATGCCTCCGGCTTATCCCAATAATTTATGTAACTCTTACAATAGAAAAAAACCACATATTAACTTCTGTCAACTCCAAATGTTTCTTCTAATTATAGCATCACACACTGAATCCAGAATTTCATGATTTAAAATGGTATGCACATTTGGCTTTTCAGGTGTTTTTCCTATCAATTCAGTATGCAAGCAATATAGAAAGATGATAGAAGCACAAAGTAATATTAATACTCACTCCATTTGAAAATGGGAAGAATGGGACTTGCATGGCAGCCGCTTTTCCACAGAAATGTTGAAATCCCACCAGCCATACAATTCTCCCTATCCTGCAGTTATGAAATATTTCTTAAGATTATGTTCTATCCTAAAAGTACACCATGTCCATCCACTATTGCCTATGGACTTTTGTCTTATGATCTAAACTCCCTTTTTTTCCATAAAAAAAAATTAGCCATGTTTGAAGTTGAGTATCTTTCTCAACCTGCTTTCTGACTTTAGCGTGCTAGGTGCTGAAAGATCTTTTTAATTCAAGCTAGCATTGCTTTCACTAAAATAACTTCCTTAAACATTGCGTGGGTTTCCTCTGACCCCTGATTGTCTTTACTGCAAGTATTACTATCCACACCCACAATTATTTCTGGGGAGACTTTGGTAAACTTTGGGCACGTTAGATTGCTGTGAGACAATGTTCTTAAGATTCTTAGAAGTCCTTATGTCTAGCAGAGAGGAAACTACTGAAGTCATTCAGAAACCTTACCAGTGGTCTCTAGCGTACCTTTTACTTTATTTTGAACCTGAGGCTATTTCTTGCTTTAAGATCTTTTGCAACCTTGAAATTATAGAATTGATAAAAAGTTTTATTTTTTAAATCATAAAATTCTAGATCATTTATATTCTCTCTAAATTATGTATGCAGATTGTAATGTTTTAGTTTAGCTCATCTCTTTCCTGCATATTATCATAGACAGTTAAAAGAAGTCAAATGGTACTTTCCAATTTCTACCTGGAAATCATCTGCCAAAGTCCACAAGCTCATTATATGCATATTTCACACTCCAAGTTGCCACAGTTAACAGTTTCTATCATTTCGTTATTACATAATGTAGGTTCCATTTTCCAGGTTTCTTTAACAATTTCCTTACCACATCAACAGTCAGACAGATTGTCTCATCCCAAATTCAAACCATGTACCTAAAATTTTGGTTATGGCAGCACCTCGTCTCTATATTATTTCATCTATGTCTGTAGCAGTCATATATTACTACGTAACAAGCCATCTAGAAACATAGTCTCTTAAAATACAGCAAAAAGAGATTTATTTTGCTCACAATTCTGTGAGTTGACTAACATTAATTTTTACTTAATTGTGATACACATAAAACTGAAAAACTTAAGAAAACGTTATATATGTGTGTGTATATATAATATAATGGATTTGAAAATAGACATCAATTATTAAAGCTCATAATCAGATAACTTGTGAATGAGAACTGAAATTCTAAGATAAACTATAGATCTAGAGGTAATCAAATAGTTGACACTAGGCAAGTCTTTTAATTAATACAAAATCCCTATTTTTATCAGTTTAGACTACTATAACAAAGTACCACAGAACAGACAGCTTATCACAACAGAAATTATTTTCCCACAGTTCTGTGGGGTGAAAGTCAAAGTTGAAGGTGCTAGCGTGGTTGGATTCTGGTGAGGGCCATCTTTTGCAGATTTCCATCTTCTCCTTTTATCTTTTACACAGCAGCAAGCAAGCTAAGTAATTCTCCAGCCTCTTCTGATCCCATTTGTGAGGGCTCCACACTATTGTGAGGCTCTCATCCCATTTGTGAGGGCTCCACCCTGCTGACCTAATTACTTCTCAAATGGCCCACCTCTCAATCTTATTGCTTTGGGATCACAGTCTCTACATATAGATTTATAGAGCCAAACAGTCAGTACACAAAACCATACATATAGCTTGTGAGATAAAAATGTAAAATTCCATTATTTAACAAAATAATAAGAGGAAATAGTATGAGAGAAACATGGTCTTATAATATGCTATGAATGTACCTATCAGTAATTCAGACATACGAAATAAGAAAGATATGTTTTAAGTAGGAATCAAATAGTGAGTGCTTTAATAATACTAGTATTTGTAGTTTTAAAATGCCAACCTTTAAGATGTGCTCCAGGACTTGACAAAATCTAGTTAGTGGATGCAGTCAGGTAGTAAATATTAGCTTTAGAAATAAGTTTATATTCCATAAAACAAAGAGAACATGACATTTCCTGTTATACGGAGGTAACGTAAAGAGACATGGTTGTCTTCCAGATGCTCAAGCTATAAACTACATGTTGTATCTTTTGACAAGGAGCACCAATAATTGTCATTATCTGCTTCCCATATCTTGCTTTTTATGGGAGGTTTTCTTCTTTCTCTCTACATTAACACATTTAGATGATAAGTCTAAATATGTCCTTTTCTTTTTCTCATGGGATTCATTCTAGTATTTGTGTGTCAAATCTTTTTTTTTTTTCATACTTATTCTCACGTTTATTGTGAGGACTTTTGCCTTCCACACCTGGAGATATTTTGCACCAATGAACACAAACACCTTCGTAAGTGTCCATTATCATTCACGAACTCAAAACCTCATATTTCTAAGACAGAGTCTACTTACTTATTTAAATTATTAAAAGTCTCTTTTCTTGAGCGAAATGATCATTTTACATTTCTTAGGACAATAGGTGAAAAGACTTACATTTATATTACTCTCCTTTCCATCCGTAGCATCATGAAAACTGCTGGAGTGTCTCTGCAAGGGTTTCAGAACATCTTAGTTTATTTTCATTTATTTAGCACTTTTATCAGCTCCTTCTGAGTTCTGTTTCCTCCTATAGAACTCATCATATCTGATCAAATCACATCCTCACTCCCATTTGTTTTTATCAACATGAAAGATTGATACCTCCAGTGGGGTACAAGTTGAACTTGAAAAGAATGGGAACATCTATGATATTTTATTTTAGAGTATATTGACAAACCTTCTCTAAGTTATTTCTTCCCAGTCCCAGACATCATAGATTACTTGCGAGAGAAAGAGGGGTATCCACAGCTGCAGTCTGAGGGGAGTATTCTTATGAATCCAAACAACTGACACCTTCTACATCCCCAGGGATTTATTCTTACCACAAAACTGTTTTGCAGAGGAAAATATGACTACCAAGCTTCCTAAGAAACTGGTACGAGCCATATAATGACCAGAGAAATTCAGAAAATCCCTGTGGATCCACATTAAGTACATATCCATTAATCTATGTCCAAATGACTCTCCATTTTTCTCTTAGTTTCTTGGCAATTCTAAAGGAGAAAAACTCCATACATTGAGAAATTAATAATCACAGCATCGGCATTATTCTACTACTTGTAGAAGGGCATCAGAAGTGAGAATAATTAAAGCCAACATGAAGTTAGAACACTAATATCCTATATTTATTCCTTTAATGTTATTTCCTGATACACGGTATAATAGTATATTTTTACGTCCTCAGAGATTACTGAAATTTGAAAGTAGACACTGTGTCTTATTCACACTTTCCCACAGATTAGTACAGGGTTTGGTGTGTAATTGATTCTCCCTAATTCTTTCATAGAAAAGTGGTTGGATAAACGAATGAATGATTGAATAGATATGTTACTCCATAATCATAAAAACATTGAATAAAAATATTATGCAAACAAAAAGACATAAGAGCTTTACTTTTACAGCTTGTTTTCTGAAAAAGTCATTTTGATTGAACAGCGGAGAAAAATCCTGCTTTAAATGTGATAAGGTCTCATGCTGTTTGATATTTTGTCTAAGTAATTTCGAAACTTCTAAGAACTTTGAGCAATGTGCCAGCATATCATATATAGATTGTTTTGTAAATGTCTTTAACAAATCTTCTCTTTTTTAATTAATGAAACGGAAATCTGTTTATAATAAACTGGAAAGTAATGGTAGTGTGAAAAAAATACCATTGAAGCAGAATATTTATTGGAGAAGGCGCTAGTGGGCCATCTATGTAATTTAGAGGATTTGTGTAGGAGTGTGGAAAGGTACACTGTGATGAGACACCAGAGCTTATCCAAAACAACTGTATTAATTAAGGTTAGATTCACCTTTGAGTAATAAAAAAAAAATAGTATAGCAGTGACTTCATCAACGTGGAAATTTTTTTTTTTTTCTCAAGCAAATAAACCTGAAGGTAGTATAGGACTATTACTTAGGAGCCAGTTTACTACTCTTGACCCGCTTTACCATACTTATCATTAATATACTCCAGATTCAATGTAGCTAACAGAAGGCTGAAGAACATACCACTTCCTGTTAGAATACATCCTGGAAATTACAGAGGGACATTTCCATTCTTTCAATTGGCCAGATCTCAGGCATATGACTACAGCTATTTCCAAGTAAGCCTTCACAATATAATGTTTATCCCAGGTGGCCATGTACCCAGCCAATTCCAGGGAAAAAGAAAGAAAACATTCTGTGTATAACGATCAGTTTTGACTCCAAAATGAAATAGATGTACAATGTCTATATTTGGTTAAATAGGGTATTTTGAAAGTACCGAGTCTCAGGTTCTGAGTCTGAACAAACATGAAATCATATATTCAGCTATCATGGTTAATTTTATGTGTCATTTTGGCTAAGACACAGTACCTACCTATTTGGTCAAACATGATTTAGCTGTTTCTGTGATGTATTTTTCATTGTTGAATCTCATTTTTAAAATAAATTTTATTATGCATGTTTGAGGTTTACAACATGATGTTATGGGATACATATTGATAGTAAAATGTTTACTATAGTGAATCAAATTAACATATTCAGTATCTCACATAGTTATTTATATGACAACAACAGCTAAAATCTTATTTGACAAAAATATCTTTGATGTATTTTTTAGGTAAGATTAATATTTAAGTCAATAGACTTTTAGTACATATATTAGCCCCAATAACGTGGGTTGGTGGTCCTCATCTAAGTTAAACATTTTACTAGAAAAAGACTGACCTCTCCAGAAGAAGAAGGAATTCATCCTGCAGGCTGCCTTCTTACTTGAACTGTAGCATTATCTCTTCCCTGGGTCCTCAGCCCACCTGCCTCCCCGGCATATTTTGAACTTATCAAGCTGTACAATCTCATGAGCAACTTACCAAGATAAGTTTCCCTTCTCTGTCCCTCCCTCCCTCTCTCTTTCTCTCTCTCTATCTCTCTCTCTGTGTATTGTGCTATTTTTCACTCACCTATTGATGCATAAGAAATTATCCTAAGACTTAGTTTCTTTAGATGATGATTCAGCGTCTCATGAATTGACCAAGTCTCAACTGGGCAATTTGGATCCGGGTCAAGCTCCACTGTTCTCGATGGTCTTACTACACATCAGTGACCTCAACTTGGAGGACTGAGACGACTGAAAAGTCAGAGATAACTGTGGCAGCCAAGGCCTCTGCCTGTGTGGTTTCTCATATCCCAGATTATCCAGGTTTCTTCATATGACAGTGGCAGGGTTTCAAGTGCCTCTAGAGTGAAAGCGTGCAAGGCCCCTGAGTCCTGGACTCTGAACTTGCACTTTTGTAACACATCACAGAAAGAGTCAAGACTCAATGGATGAAGAAATAACATCTACTTTTGATGAAAAAAGTGCAAATTATTTTGGCTGCTCTTTCAGTGTGTCACATGGGAGCTCTAATTCTAGCACTTAGAGATAGTATTTATGACAATGATTAACACCGAGCTGTTGACATGTGATGTTATTTAAATTCGGTTAATGGTAACAATAACCCACTTTATATACCTGCATTTTAATGCATTTCTTAGAGAAAGCTAGTTGAAACTTTTTAGTACTTACCAGCATGTTTTAAATTTACACACTAAAAATAGATTTGTTGACAAAAATAACTTGTTCCAAATAATATATCACTGCCAAACACAATGCTGCCTATATAATACCAACGTCTCATTTTAGTTGACTTAAAGCAGTTTCACCTTAGATGGTTGAAAAAGTGTGCATGTCCTCAGAAACAGTGTCTGTGATTGGGTGCGACACATATATTGCTCTCTAGGTAAAACTGCTTGTTTAGCAAAGCAAAAAATGTTGGCAATCAAGAGACTTTTCCATTAATGCATTGAATATTTAATGGCCTTATTATCTCCTCTTTGCTTGGCTCCTGTTGTTATATGGCCATTTCAGAAAGCAGCAAACAAGTCACAAGAGTTCTACTGGCTTGATGCTTCTGGTGACAGGGTGGACTTTGAGTGACTCTTCCTAGTTGCTCTCCCATCATGGTCCTTAATTCAGCCACAGGCTATAAGTTGTAAGGGCTATAGAACTTGTTTGGTTTTATGGAACACATATTTTTACTGTAGCCTTTCCATGAACCTGTCCCTACTCCTCCTGTCCACCATCACTGTAGGTATTCCCTGTGACTACTTCAACTACTTTTATAGGTCACAAGCCAAATTCATTATGCTTATATTTTTCTGAGTGAAATCTTATTGATTTAATTATATATTCACCCATTACTTCCTTGATGGGGTATACTATGTACATTGCATATACATGTATACATGTATTTATTATATATCACAGGATTTTTAGAATATAAAATATTTAAAGAGACATAAGTATTCAAAAAGTGAACAATGATTACATAATAATTATGTAAATGCATTCTGCATTCTGACAATGAAGTATATTTGTATGAAATATGCATCTTATATTATAAAGTTATAACAAATAAAAGTAATTTTAACTCTAAAATTTGTTTATAGAATACTAAAATACATTTTACATACAAAACTAAAAAGAAAAACTTATACATATGCATAAAAATATGAAGTTCTTTTACTTCAAATTTTCTGAATTTTTTTACTCAGTATATAATACATACAATGTTGATATTAGATAGAACATATTATTTTTGGCAGATTATATTTTCCTGTAAATCAGATATTTAGAGAAGACACTCTTACATCACACTTTTTACAATCAAGAATAAATAGTTTATTTCCATTTATCATTACCAAATGGTCTTAGTGTCTGAATGAAAAGATAAAAGGCTGCCACAAACTAACAAAGATGCCTTTCCACTGACTTTTTTTGATGTCGTTGCTCCAATTCTGCTCTCTTCCATGCCAAGAGCTACTTAGTCATTGCTTGGTGTGAAGCAAACATTTGTAGTTAGTGGTCACAGTCCTGGTTGCCTTCCTAAAGCCTCAGTTCCTTTAGTGTAACATAAAAGTAATAATTTCTCTGCAAGGTTATTAAGAATTTGGGGGTGAAAGGATAACTTCATCATTCTAAGAGTCCTTGTGTTTGATTTTCAAGAAAATATTAAGTAAAATAGAGAAACATTGTAAAAATAATTGCAGCTTTAGTTGAAAACTAGAAAGGGAAAGAAAAATTGTAGACCAGAAATACAGAATTTCCCCCTAAAAGAAATACACACAATAGCAGCAAATAGCAAAAACTGAGATCTGGCTTGTAAGCAGACTGCTAAAATATGTCACTTAAGTCTGGCAAGAGAAAGGAGCCACAACTGCATTGTGGAAGGCGAGATTCAGGTTTGCTGAGCAGAGAGGTGTGTCACTACATCCCCTACTCATAAACTTCAGCATTTAAGACTGGAAACAAGCCCATGGCTGACAGCAAAAAATAAAGTGACTCTGGGATCTGACTGCCAATATAATTGTTGAGAATAATTTGCCTATAGCCATTAAAAATGAAAATCTTGTAGTTATAGTTGATGCCTTCTATCATATCCAATACCCAAATCGTGAGTGAATCCTGTATATTTTACCTTCAAAATATATTTAAAATTCAATGAATTCTCTCTATTCCAAATTACCACCTTAAGCCAAGCCATGATAACCTCTTAATATAATATTGGGAGCAGCTCCTAAATGGTGTTTCTATTTACACCCTTATTTCAAACAGTCTATTCTCCATGTATTACCCAGAATCATGCTCTTAAAACAAGTCAGCTCACTAAACTCTATAGACCTGACCAATGGCTCACTGCCTTACAGAAGAGGGGTTGGATTCTTTTTAATTACCTTAAAATAATTGAAGTGGTTTGCCCCTCCTATTTATCTGCCTCCCCAGCTGCATCTGCTCTTATGGTCACATCACTCACTTTATTCTAGCCATATTGGGCTTCTTGGTATTTCACGAAGCATGTTTGTCACTCCAAGGTGGAATATAGAAATGTATAATAAGCTTTTAAACATTAATAGATGATTCTTGGGACCTTATGATTTAGCCCATGTCTTTTGAATCCATGATAAAATATTTAATTAGAAAGAGCTTTTCTAAATACAGGTAAGCTACACTATATATAGTTTCATATATATATATATTTTTTTTTCCTGAGCTCTCTGTTTCTTATACTATACTTATGTCTTATACTATATATATGTATATATATAAAATAAGAGACAGAGAGCTCAGAAATGAATCCACACATTTGTAGTCAACTGATCTTTGGCTAAGGCATCAAAAACATGGGGAAAAGATGGTGTCTTCAATAAATGGTGTTGGAAAAATGAGATATTCACATGCCGAAGAATAAAATTGAACTTTTATCTCAGCCCACATCCAAAAACCATCTCAAAATGAATTAAAGCCTTGAATGTAAGACTTGAAACAGTAAGACTAGTAAATAAAGGAAACAAATTCCTAGACACTATGTTTAGCAAATATTTTTTGGGATATGACTCCCAAAAGCATAGTCAACAAAAGCATAAACAGACTAGTATGATTATATCAAATTAAAATATTCTTTTTGCATAGCAAAGGAAACAAACAGGGTGAATAGACAACCTATAGAATGGCAGAAGACATTTGCAAGCAAAAAATACGGTAAGTGTCTAATATTCAGAACATAAAAGCAACTCACGCAACTCAATAATGAAAAAACAAATAATCTATTTTAAAAATGGACAAAATACCTGAATTGACATTTCTCAAAAGAAGACATGCAATAGCCAAAATCTATATGAAAAAAATGCTCAACATCACTAAATATCAGAGCAATGCAAATTAAAACCACAAGTTTATAAACATTTGCCATTATTAGCCTGACAAGTGAATATGACTTAGAAAAAAATATAAACGTTGGCTGAGCACAACGGCCACCCCTGTAATTCCAGCATTTGGGGAGGCCGAGGCAGGTAGCTCGCTTGAGCTCAGGAGTTCGAGACTAGCCTAGTCAACATGGCGAAACCCCCTTTCCACTAAAAATGCGAAATTAGCTGGGTGTGGTGGCATGTGCCTGTAGTCCCAGCTACCTGGGAGATTGAGGTGGGAGGATCGCTTGAGTCAGGGAGGCAGAGGTTGCATTGAGCCGAGATGGAGCCACTGTACTCCAGCCTGGGTGACAGAGTGAGACCCTGTCTCTAAACAAATAAGTAAATAAATAAATAAAAACAAGATAATTGTTTGTTCTCCTATAGTACATACAAAAGGCAAACAAACAATGAATCTAGACTTGAGTTACTTTTGACCTTATGTATGCAGAGCCATATGTGGGTATAATGAAAGATAAATAATATCACTGGTATCTGATATTTATATTAAAAAATAATTCAGCACATCAAAATCCTGGTGCATGTATTTCAATATTAGCTATACAGAGAACAGGTTATAACTTAATGCTTGCAGTAAAAAATATATAAATACATTTCAGTTACATAGTATTTAATGATAGTGGTTGAAATTGCAGACTGAAATTAAATTCCATCTCTGCTATTTTCTTATTGTTAGAATCTGATTAAGTCACCTAAAGGAATATTGAGATGAGTTGAGGGAATATATTAAAACATTTTAACAGTGCTTGGCACAGGTTAAGGATTTTCAGAAGTTAAGTATTGCTGTACAAAAATTTAAAAAGCTGAGCCTCACAGTTAAGGCCATTGGAACAAAATGGTCCATCTTAGACCTGTTTATACATTGTAAAATTTTGACGAGATGTAAATTACTACCCAATTTCTAAAAGAGTATGATTGCAAACTGTGCAATTAACAATTGTAGTCATCAATTCATTTTTTAAAGCTTAACTATTTTTATGACTGATCACACTATTCTATCACTTAGTGTTATAAAACCATAATTTTATTAAATGAGGATATATAATCAAATTAATCTTTACTATTTATTAAAGAAGTATATTGCACGTTTCTACTAGTAACGTTATCATGATTACCTGTGCAGACACTTATATTTGTGTGTGTGAGTGGAATATAATACATATGAGTGACCTTTCCTAGGTTTATTGTTTTTATTATATAGACTTCAGCTTAAAAATAAGATAATTTTTACTGTACTCTAATTATTTTACCCATTAACATACTGAAGTTAATATATGATTTGATGATTCATCTCCTAATTAAGTTTTTACTAATTTGCATATATCTCAGATTCATTCAAGAGAAAATAAAACATTTCACAGGAAGAGGATTAGTAATCAAACCTAATAGTTTAATATATCAAGCATTTAAAGTTCTTATAAACAATTTGTTACTCTCCTAATAAATTGTTTTGCCAAATGTTCTATACACTTTCCAGTATTGGCCTTGAACTTTTTGCAGTGTTTGACTTTATATTATTATACTCATCTGTGTCATTTTACTTTTGCTTTTACTCAAATCTGTATCAAAATGTCGAAATACAAATTATCCTCTATATGAAAATAATTAATTTGTCTTTTAAAATTGCTTTTGTTTCATATTGACTAATTTGTTTTTAATTGTTTGTTTATAAATAAAACACTTTGCGTGAACATAGTGTATATAACACAGTAAAGAATCAAATAAAGGTGTATTATGTTCTTATGTTTTCTAATGTTAACTGCTACATGAATCAAATAAAGGTGTATTATGTTATCATGTTTTCTAATGTTAACTGCTACATGATTTTGTTATAAAGTTGCATAATGAACTTAGTCACTATTATTTTTATGTTGTAATGTGTGATCTTTTAATGTACTTAAAATTTACTTTAACCTCGGAGTTGGAGGCTCTTTTATTGAAAGGCAAGGAGCAACTACTGGCTAAATCAAACATATATTTCAAACATGAATATTTTAAATTTCAGTCAGGGAAACATAGCTTTTATGTTAATGCTTCAATTTTTATCAAAATTGGTCTCTTTCTAAAATGATTCCACTCGACTTACCCTACTCATTAACATGAAATATATGAAGGACATGTGTCTCTTAGGAAGCTAATAATACCTCTGTCCCTGGAGAAAATGCAATCTGAATACCAAAAGTTGATGGGCTGGATTGTCTAAAAAATGGGGTGCAGGTGGGAAGGTCTCATTTGAATAATTCAGAAACAACTCCATCTAAAAGTTTGAAGTAGAATTTTTACAACTTATGGAGGTCACCTTCATCTCTTACATATTAATTGAAATGATTTTTTTTCTTACTTGTCTTTAAGAATATAGAAGAAGAACATTTGAAGGATCTTGTTAAGCACACTCCAGTACTTAACTATAATATCTTTTCACAGTATTCAGAAGATTGTGCTGGTGAAATAATACAGTTAATAAAAATGTTACATCATGGAAGTTATAAAGATTTAAATCAAACAAAAATCATCATATTCCAGTCAGTGCTTTCTTAATGGTAGTAGATAATTGAGACCTGCTCATTCTAAAGTTAAAAATATCGTTTCCTCAAGGAATAGTAGTCTGGAATGGGTTCAGGGAAAGATTAGATAAGCTATGAATTCTGTACTTTGTCCCCATAGATCACTGAGATCATTACTAATCAAGTGCATTAAAATTTGCTCTCAAATACGGACTATCAAAGAACATTTATCAAGCTTGCAAACACCGCAGTTCCAATTTATTACATGCACAAAAATTCTCATCACTTTTCTGTCTTAAGATCCTTAATTTATCTTTACCTCACTAGGTCAAGATTTTAGAAGTAAGCAAAAATCTCTGCCCCTTGTCAACAGGTCAATAAAAACAAACAAAATCTTAAATAAAAAGACCTAATATTATCTTTTGCCAATATACACAAATAAATTACATTAAAAATGCTATATTTTTCAAGCCTGTAATCCCAGCACTTTGGGAGGCCGAGGCAGGCCGAGGTCAGGAGATCCAGACCATCCCGGCTAACACGGTGAAACCCCGTCTCTACTAAAAAGTACAAAAAATTGGCCAGGTGTGGTGGCGGCGCCTGTGGTCCCAGCTACTCGGGAGGCTGAGGCAGGAGAATGGCAGGAACCCGGGGGGCTGAGCTTGCAGTGAGCCGAGATCGCGCCACTCACTCCAGCCTGGGCAACAGAGCGAGACTCCGTCTCAAAAAAAAAAAAGAAAAAATGCTATATTTAAAAAAATTGTGTATTCTGTGACATGTGAAAACATGCTCGTTAATGAAATATGCATGTTGTTATTCTAAGCCATCCAAACTCCAAAGAGTCACAGTTTGTCTCCATAAGAGGCCAAGTTATCGAGCTACAAGTTCATATTACCATGAAAAGGAATGGCATATTGAAAAATTTGAGGTGGGTTATAAAATCTACTTGCATATATAGTGTTAATATGAATGAAATACTGTTTTCTATTGCTGACCATTATAAACTTGTTTATATAATGGTTTTAGCCATAATTAAGCCATTTTTCCATATAACCTTTTCCTGATAATGACATACAAAAGTAACACTAATAAAAGCATTATTTAGGAAATAGACACTTTGTTTTTGATTTATAATCTCTGAATTCTCTATGATTAGCTAAAAGTAAATAATTTTAATTCTGTAATTGAGTCAAAAATGGTTTGAAATTCAAGACAATTTTGAATTCATCATAAGAAACATTCAGTGATGCATTTTATGGTAAAGTAATTATATATGTATATATGATTTATATATATGATTAATATAAGAAAATGCAGACATTTCTGTTGATAACCTATTGCCTTTTAAATCAGATCTCTCTAATTTGGACATATGAATTAGCAATTTTTCTTAGATTTAATCATAAAAAATCTATTTGATGTATTGTCTATTATCAAAATATAAAGGGATATTAGAATCAGTTTTAAATGTTATTATGCGATATCATACTGGGGGTTAATATAACACCTACACGTACACTTGCCTGCTTTTTAGTAGTAGGTATTAGCATAAATACTGATAATGTACACTGATAAAACTTACTTCATTATTTGTTAATTTACTCACTCTGAATAATTTCTGTGAATAAAGTTAGAATTAAAATATAACCCGGTAATTTAGCAATGATGCATCTGACAGTATAAAGTGTCAGCTTGACTTGGCTAAGTGATACACAGATAGCTGGGAAAACATTTCTGATGTGCTTGGGAGAGCATTTTCTGGGAAGATTATCTTTTGAATCAGCAGACTGAGTAACAATATGCCTTCCCCAATGTGAGCGGGCATTGTCTAGTCTGTTAACTGCCTAAATAAAGCAAAAATGTGAGGGGAGAACATATTCTCTCTGTTTGTCTCTTTCTGTCTCTCTGTCTCTCTCTCCTTAAGAGATACTCATCTTTTTCTAAATTTACTCAGAGCTTCTGGTGTTCGGACCTTTAGATTCCAAGACTTACACCAGCTGCTCCCTCTTTTTGGGGCTTGGACTGAATTACATCACTGGTTTTCCTGGGTGTCCAGCTCTCAAACCCAGGAAACTTGGAACTTATTGGCCTCCATAATCATGTGAACCAATTCTCATGATAAATCTCCTCTTGCATCTGTCTCTCTCTATATATCCCTTTGGTTCTGTTTTTCTGGAGAGCCCTGACTAACACAATATGGTAGAGAACTCAGAAGTTTCTTTCTGCTCCTTTAAGCTATTTTGGCCTTCAAGAATACTCCATGAAAAAGAACATGAAGCCTCTGTAAAATTACATTAGACCATAGCAAGGTAAGTTGCTGAACCTTCACTACTTAACCACTGAACATAAAAAACATCAACATGTTCCATTTCTTGATGACTTCTTACAGTGTAAACCATTTTGATCACCAGAACACCAAAAATCAGAAAATAACTTTGCACTTTTGATACACACTTTGACAGCAAGTGAGGAACAGAAAAAAGAACTTTTGTGATGAGATCAGAAATAACTCACTATTTATCAAAGTATGACCCTTTGGAATTTGCATACCTTTTAAAATATTACTTTATACAATTTGAGAACCAAGAAGAATTTCTCATGTTCAGGCATATTGTAACAAAACTCAATATATTATGCACATAAAACTTAACAAATGATATTTTGACATATATTTTCAATTTAAAAAGGATAAATGATTCAGTGTAATGTTGGAAATAGTAAACACTATAAAGTAACACTAATCAGAGTTCAAATCGTGAAATTGAGCTGTATGACCTTGAGAAAGTTTTTAAGAGTATTGGAACCTTCATAAGTTTATCTTGACTGGAATATAAAAAGTCCTGCTTTAAGGATTAAATTAGATACCCCCATTTGCAAATTGTCTAACTTAAAACAGTTATAGATATTACAAAAATTATTTTTATAAATGACAAGACTTAAAATTGCTATTCTTTTATTATTAGAACTAAAGACCAGAAGATGACCTACCTTGATTGAGATACCATTTGAACACTCCAATTTCTGATTTCTCAAGATGAGTTAGCTATATGATAAGAGATATTCCAAGGAAAGGAGACACACTCTAAACACTCATTCAGGCACTGCTCTATTAATTATTACTTGTCAATCTATCTAGTAATCATATGATCTATCTAGTAATCATATATCTAGTAATCATATGATGCCTCTAAATGTGCCTTTCTTTTCCATAATCAATAGGAAAGGAAAAGCACATTGAGAGGTAGCATGAGCGGTGGTGTGCCATCATTGTATTCCATATAAAAATTTATTTATTTTCTCTTGAAAGAAATATACATGTAACATTTGAAAGAAGGCATTCAAAATAACAATGTCAACACCATGGATTCTGTTTCAGAAGAGCAAAATGTTGTTTGGTGATATTCTAAACACAAAAAAGAAATAACACTGCAGTGTCTTCATTTATTTATGAGACTTAAAGATTTTTTAAGTGGCTCTCAAAAATATCTGAGGAAATTACTCTTAATAATTTGCTAGTTAGCAAAGAGAAAATATCCCATTGTCTTTCTTTAACAGTTTACTTTGTGAAATAAAGTTTTTAACTTTCTGGATAAAGGATGAAAAACAATTTGAAAAGGACAACAATCTAAATCTTATGATTACTGAAGAAGGCATCAAGACACTTATGAAAATATGATGTTCCAATGTAATTATTGAGAAAATAAAAAATATCCTTCGAGGTAACAGGTGCCATATCCTGGGGCACACTAGTAGGTAATAGATGCTGTGAGTCTATTACTGATGGATAAAAAAAGCATTTTAGTAAGCAATATAATGGAATTCAACCCAAGGATCCAAATACAATTAAATAAAGTAATTTATAAGATTTTTTATACTACGCTCCCAACAGTTTCTTAAAATAAATAAAATTTTACAAGATATTTTCTCAACTATATATGAACTATACTAATAAATGTCTTCTGATGCTGATTATTTGTCTTTTTAAATTCTAAAACCACATTGCTATTTTCACTGTAATATTCTTATACAGGGTTAGCAACATGGCATTAGTCTACCATAAAAATTATTCAGTAGAGCATAATTTCAACATCATTTCAGAAATACAAATGTTGCTAATTAGAGACCTAAAAAGTATTAAAATTTCTTAATCTAGTATTTATAAAGTGTTTTAGATTTGGAGAAATAATAAAGATACTAGAAGGTAACATTATTGTGTAAAATTTAATGAGACAATCACTTTCGATTTGACGCGGAAAATCTACATTCTTGTGTTTCCCATTTGGAGAAAAAAATAACATTCAAATTCATTTATTTCTTTATTTTTTGCATTCCAAATAGTTTATTGCTGTATCAAGTGTTCATGTCTTCAGATTATCTTTGGGCAGTATATACCTTAAGTCTGGACACATTTGAATTATCATAGGCATTTTTCATTTGATGAGTAGTCTATGCTTTTAATAAGCGTGTGGGTTTCATTTGGATTGAAACAATTAATATACGATAACAAACCACCCAAACACATTAAGGGTTAGATCAGGAACAATGACTGAAAATTTACATAACAGAAAGATGTGAAGATTTTGCTAAAATTGTGAGTAGTTTCGATTTCTATACCTTAATGAGGTAATTTCCAGCTTTAAGAGTTTACAGTAACTTGTGTTTTTAGTTTTATTTTCTCTGTAGAAGCTTTTAAATTTTTTATTTTCAGCTTCACTAGCATATGATTCATAAATAGAAAGTATCTATATTTGAGGTATATAACATGTTTTGATATATATACTTTGTAAAATGGTTAGCAAGTCAAGCTAATTAACATATTCCTCACCTCACGTAGTTATCTATGGTTATTTTTTTTAATGCGATTGCTATCAAAGTGAAAATAAAATTCTTTTGCCATATGTGCCATCATCCACATAAAAGTTTGGCTAAAATGATATTAATGTGGGAGTACAATGATCTACAATGTTCTCTTCTTGAAAGTAAAATATATAATTTAAAGTACATTCTCTAAAACTTGAAGCACTTCAGATGACTGCGTTTATCATATATTTATATATTTGCTGCAAATAATTTTCGTTACTTTATAATGATTTAATATTCTAAAAATATACTTTCCATTAGAAATAGAGGAAACAATGTAATAATATGTTTCACAATAAAAGACTCTTACTTTAGATGCTGTTACTCTGACATTAAATTTGCTGGTGTTTTGGTCTGGCTACCTTATTATAAAACAATTAGCATTGATCTGTTACTGGCAAGAACATTCATGTAACAGAGAAAGACTTTTAAAAAAAGAGAGAAAATATGTCTCTTTCAGTCATGTATTCATTCAAATGTATGTATCGGGTTCTCTTTTTGTGCCATGAAAACTATGATACACTTGAGATGTAGTAGTGAGCGAATAAAGAAAAATCTATCCTACTTAGGAAGAATGTAATTTCAAAAGTAGCGTTTTAAATTCTATATTTATAAAGTGAATAAATCAGAATTTAAAAAGTACTAAAATAAAGTGTTACTATTTTAAGAGAATGGTCAGGGAAGTCCTTAAAAATAAACTAACACGTGATAAGACACCTGAAGGATATGAGAACCTGAACTATGGCAGTATCAGGGAGAAGAATGTTTAAGGCTCAGGAATAATAGCAAGTCCAAAAAACTGCAGCTGTCATGTATTTGCCACGTTAGAAGAATACAAAGAAGGTTCAGGGGACTAGATCAGAGGGGGCAAAGGAAGAAGTAGTAGGAAATGAAGTCAGACTCTTGGGAAGGAGAACAGAGTACCTGAAAACATTTTGTGAGGATTTTAACTTTAAACATTTCAATATGAAAAAAAAAAAAAGGAAGCCATTTGAGAGTTGAGGACAGAAGCATGGCTCAATACAGTCTCTCTATCATGTTTGGAGTGGATTGGGAAGAGGAATCAAAAGCAGATGCATAAATAACAGCTTGCCAGCTATGAGATAATCTAGTAGAGATAATGTTGGCTTGATTGGGATTGATGGGATTGAAACCGACGTGTTGAGAGGCATTGGATTCTGGCATGTTTTGCAGGTAAAATAAACAAAATTTGCTATAGAATCTACTATGAGGTGTGTTTGAAGGAAAGCATTAAAAATTGACTTTAAGATGGTTGGTACAAGAAACTTGGAAACAGTGGAATTGCTAATTCCTCAGGTAGAAAAGAATGCAAGTCAGTCAGTTTGGAACGGGTTAATTTTGAATTGCTAAATTTGATACACCTATTAGAAATCCAAGAAAATGTATAATTCATGTTTAGATATATGAATCTGTACTCTGGTAGGTAGACCTGCATTCTGTGTGTGTGTGTGTGTGTGTGTGTATATGTATGTGTACACATACACACACATATTAGAGAAATATAGCTTGATGGTATTTACATGTCATGGAAGCTATGAAACTAGAAGAGAAAAATGTAAGAAACGGGTCCAAATAATAAAAGAATCCTGAGGCTTGAGCCCCGAGGCAATTGAAATTTAAAATTTGAATAGATAAGGAGGAAATACTAATGAATTTTTTTAAAAAAACTCATAAATAGATAATAAAATGTAGCAGTATTTAATATTGCAGAGCCAAAGGAAGAAGTCATTAATGGATTCAAGTGTTCCAAATAGATCAGGTAAAAGATCTGAGTACTAACCATTTAAATAAATAAACTATGGTACATTCAGATAATATTGCTTACTGCTTAAAAAAATAGCTATCGAGTGGTGAAAAAAAACATGGAGAGACCTTAAATGTATATTCCTCAGTGAAAGAATATACACTAATCTGGAAAGGCTACCTAATGTATGATTACAACTACATAACATTGTGAAAAAGACAAAACCATACGTTTAGTATAAGGATCAGTAATTGGTCACTAGGAGTTGATAGAGGAGTGATGAGTAGGCAGAGCACAGAGAAATTTTAGGACAGTGGAAATACTGTAATTATGAATGGATATGACTGTGGAGTTGTCTAAACCCATAGATTGTTCATCACTGACATCGAACCCGTAAGTAAACCATAGACTTCGGGTGATTCTGATGTGTCAGTGTTGGCTCATCAGTTATAACAAATGCACCACTCTGGTGGGGGATTTTGATCACTGGTGAGGCTATGCATATGTAGGGGAAGGGGTTGTATGAAATATCTCTGTACCTTCCTGTTTATTTTGATGTGATCCTAAAACTGCTCTAAAAAAATGATGTCTGAAAACATATAAGCAGTATGTGTTTCACAGCTTATCTTGATTAGCAGTTTATGTGGAATTATATGAAAGAAAGATAATTATAGTGTGTTAAATAAAATGTTGGATTTTAAGATCAGGAGCAAAGCAAGGATGTCATCTCACATCACTGCTATACAACAATGGACTGGAAGTCCTCAGTAGTAACCAAAAATAATACAATTTGTATAGAAATGAAGAAAACAAAACAACACTTATTTAGAGATGGAATATCATCTACAAAGAATCCAAAAGAACCAAAAAAATCATTAGTAGAACTAAGGTAGGTTAACCACGGTTTCAAGAAAAATGAGAAAATATGGTGGAATTATCAGGCAGCAGTAAGGGCCCAGCAGTCACTGCTGGGTAATAAATTTAAAGATCATTTCATTTAGTTCAGTTTTTTCTCCATCCCCATTTAGTGGCACAGATTCAGCCAATGAAGCAGTAGAAAGATCAATTTAATAAAGTTGACATTTTTCCAGGCATGTATTTTGGAGGAAGAGAGAAAGAAAATTGAGCATGGGAGGCACATAAAGAAAATACCAATGTTGGTTAGAATCAATACATTTTCAAATCTGTTAAGTTACAAAAAAATTGTAGCCAGGATGCTTTGGGGAGAGAAATGGGAAGGTAGTTACTAGGAATGTGGGGTGCTTGAAACTGAGAATAAGCTATGGGTAAAATTCTCGGTATTAATAAAGTCACTGCTGAGGTAGTGTAGAGGAAAACTCCCTGAAAAGATTGAGGAACTCAGAGGCTTTGATATCCTCCCATTGTCAACATGAATATAAACATTACCAAATATTATGACAGGAATATTTTAACAAAAAGGTTAAATAACCTTGACATCTGTGGTTGATTGTAACCAACAAGGGTAATGAGAGGTGATAATCTGTTTGAAAAAGACAGAAACCTGGGCGTTTATAGTAAAAAAACAAGTGAGAATGGAGAAAATGAGACACCTATACCCCTCCAGAGAGGTGCTGATATTTGGAATGAAAAGCAAAATGCACATTCAGAGCACAACCAAGAGATTACAGAGCACTGTTACTTCACGGATGTGATCGCTTTAGTGTCCCCAAGAGGATGGGATGCATGTAAATCTTACCAGAGACAACTGTATACGTAAATCAATACATTTGCACTAAGAAACATTACTTTCAAGTGTCCCAGATTCTTCAATACCCTGAGATATTAGGAAAATAAAGCATTTTCTTAATATGTTGCATTTAAATCCTGTATTTTCAAAGGTTGAGAGTACTGTCAGACACCACAATGATTTGTTTATTTGTGTGCTTATTTGTTTGAACGATGATAGTTTCAAGTATGTATGTTGTCTGCTGAGACCTCAGAACTTTGAGAATAAAATGTTTTAATCATGTTCTTATTTTGTTTTCTGGTTTGCTTAGCCATATCTGAATAAATATGTTTCATATTTCTGACAATACATCCAGTTATGTCACGAGATCTTTGCGGTGTCACCTCACCAGCTGGAAACCTCTGAGGCTGGTGGTGCCTTCGCCCAAGTTTTTGCTCAGGCCCGCTGGGCTTGTTCTGTCTATTCGGTCAGGCAGGCTGCACTTGGCTTTTGCTGCTGGCCCGGATCCCACACCTGCCAAAGGCAAGCCAGGCACGAAGTGGTGAAAAACACGTGGGCGAGCAAGTGCTGGGTCCGTCCGCTGCACACAGCCAGGCTCGCCAGCTGCCGTGGCGGGTGGGCAGTTCCAGGAGCCAGCGCAGGTGCCAGCTCCGTGAAAGAATGAGGCTGGACCAGATGTACTGCATGCAGGCTGCGGGTACCGTGTCTGGACAAAGGGAATACGGTGGTGCCTGGAAGTCTGGTGATGCCAGGAGCCATAGAGCCCCAAAGAGGGAGTCACAAACCTGGCTCAGGGAGCCCCGAGATCTGGGCTCCCCAAAAGGCCGCAGCTCTTCTCTCTTTCTCTTCGCATGCAACGTGGCAAGCAGGGGCATGTATTTCAGCCCTGTTTGTGGTTACAGCTCTTTTAGTCCCACCATTTGCCAGGTCCCGAGTTCTTGTCCTGCATCCAGGAAGAAGGAAGTAGGTGGACAACTGGAGAGTGAGTAGGGCAGAGAGGAGCTTCACTGAGCAAGAGAACAGCTATCAGGTGACCTGCAGTGGGTGGCTCCTTTCCACAGGCAGGTCGGCCCAACGAGTCAGGAAGCTCTGAAGCGAGTAGCTTCTTGCCGCAGCTGGCGGCCCCCAAGGTCTCTGAGGCTGACGGTGTCCAGGGATTTTAGGGGCTCAGAAGAGAGAAAGCGCATGATGATTGGTCCATGGGTGGCCATGGGCAGGTCTGGAGAAAGCGCCTTAGGTTGTCACTCCTGAGGCCTGGGCTCCAGCCAGAACTGGCAGCCTGGCCCCCGGGCCTCGGGCCATCCCTGGCTTGAAGTTGAGGTTTCACCAGGGACCCGCTGCTTTCCGCCCAGGAGCCTGTCTGCCTCCTGCTACCATGATATGCCACCCACAGTGACCAGGCTGTTCCCGATGAGGAGCGCCTGCAGGCCCCTGCTGAGCCAACCTCAGCACCCCCTTGGCCTCCCTCCCATGCTCCTGAGTGCCCCAAGTCTGCAATGGGCCACCGCGGCAGGGGGACGGCATGTCAGGGCCACTCCTAGCCCCCACACACCAAACCAGGTTGCAGCAGCACCCAGGCTGGGTCACAACTTTGCTCTGCCTCAAGCAGGCTCCAGGAGTGGGGAAACGCCAGGGAGTGGAGCAGGCACTTCTGAGCCGCAGGGCAGGGAGGCTTCCCAGGACCCTGAGAACCCTGAGAGCACAGGGACTCCCTGGTCTGGAGCCAAGGGCTGGACGGCTGCAGCTGTGTCCTGGAGGGTGGGGTTCCTGCCCCACCAACCCGATAGGGAGTGCGGCTCCTGCCTGTTCCTTCTCTGGCTGACTCTGCAAAGCGCAGAGACGCGGTGGCACCTGCCCCCTGCTGTAGCCGGAGTCTTTGTAGCTGCTGCTCCAGATGGGCTGCTGCTGCCATCAGTTATATAAGAAAACTAAATTTTTCCGACTAAGGAGGAAACTGTATTCTACAGAATATAGTTTTAATACATAATTAAAATTACACAATATAATTGGATAGTTATAATATTTTGATTATTTTTATGTTTTAAAATAAAATCAAATATAACTATTTTTGTATCTTTTAATTTCTTAAGTTATATTTCACCAACACAAACCAATATTTGTACACTGATGCAGTATACATAATCATTTCAGTTAAATAAATTGACCTGAAAATTCATGATAGCTATTCCTTATTGTGTTAGGGACCATGAAAAGGGTTTTACATACACGAACTCTATAAAGGTATTTAGTACTAAAAAAAACACACACATATGACAGAAATTTCGATTACCCTCCTTTTTTTTTTATTTTTTTTTGAGACAGAGTCTTGCTCTGTCACCTAGGCTGGAGTGAAGTGATGTGATCTTAGCTCACTGAAAACCGGGTTCAAGCCATTTTCGTGTCTCTGCATCCTAAGGATCTGGGCTACAGGGGCGCCACCACACCGGGCTAATTTTTTTGTATTTTTTAGTAGAGATGGGGTTTGTCATGTTGCCCAGGCTGATCTCAAACTCCTGAACTCAGACCATCCGCCCACCTCAGCCTCCCAAGGTGCTAGGATTGCAGGCGTGAGTCACCGTGCCTGGTCTGCATTTTTAAAATGAGGGAACTGAGGCACAGAAAGTTTAAGCTACATGTCCAATGTGAGCAACTAAATAACAGAGCTGAGATCTGAACCTGGGCAATTTAGTTCCAGATGCTCTGCTGCTAATCATTACATTAATTTGTTTTTTAGGTTATCTATATGCTCCAAATGAGATATATTAAAGTAATAACAAAGGAGAAATTGCTTCTCTGTCATCTAAAGCTTTTTGTTGTTGTTGTCGTTGAATCTTAATGATTTTGTGCTTAATTATTTTAGTGAATTATTTTCTTTTCTAATGTATAGACTATTGGAGAAAAGTGAAACAGAATTCAGCTTATCAATAAGTTATATTCCTGTTAGTGTATTTCTGAGATTTTTTTTGTATAATATACATGAAGATGCATGTCACTAATTTCGTTTCTGTGCATAAGCAACAACAATT
This sequence comes from Colobus angolensis palliatus, assembly GCF_000951035.1. Lineage (NCBI taxonomy): Eukaryota > Metazoa > Chordata > Mammalia > Primates > Cercopithecidae > Colobus > Colobus angolensis. The sequence goes on from NW_012121043.1 coordinate 782,851, forward strand.
ATAAATAAAAATAAAACGTAGAAATAAAATCAATGACAAAAGTGACTTGAAAATCTGTTTCCACTAATATCTGGGAACATGGAAATAACTTGCTATTTAATAGCATAAATATCACTGTTCGAATTCTAGTTATTCCCATGTATTAGCTTTATAACACAGTCTGGGAAAGTGGCTTATTTTCTGTACCACTATTTTCTCACTGGCCCAGTGAAAATAATACTTCTTCGTAGTGTTATTTTGAAAGTTGGTATTTGGAACCCACGTAACCCAGAGACTGATACATTCTGAGCATGTAATAAATGTCAGCAACATTATGTTTCAATCTCATCTTTTAATAAAAAACCTTTCCTGGGGGTGAGGCAAAACCCTTGAATTTATGTGACACTAACAGACTATCCAAAAAAATCAGTCTATTGTTTTAATATTTGCACAAAATATTTAGAAACAGAACTACTCTGTTATGCTATCATCTGATACAGATATTTCAAAATAAAATATCCCTCTAAGTGGTATAATCAATAAACATAGTACAGAGAGAAACCTAAAATAAATTCCTAATCCTGGTTGTTACTCTTGTATTAGTCCATTAATACTTAAATTATATTTAGAAAAGCCTTCCAAAAACTAAAAATCTTAGAATATCTGCATTTTAATATAAGTTAATTACATCATAAATGTAAGACATCATTAAAATTTAGAAAGAAAAACATAAAGACTACTAAGCAATGTGGCTTAGAATTCTCTCTAGTACTGCAAAATAAAAACAAAACGGGCTAAAGGAGTTTCTTTGATTTGAAGTGGCTTTCTTTGGAGAGTATAAATTTGATAGCAGATACCCAATTATATTATTATGGTCCATATTCATGCACAGGGCAGCAAATTATCACTAGTTTTCAAACAAACAGACAACAGGATCAAAATATTAGAAAGAAAACAAATCTTTAATGTTGCTTTCATAAATCCTTTATAACGCCAAAATCAGTAATGTCTGTTTAGTACCCAATTTTAAGATGAATGAAAAAAATCCAAGCAGATTATTCTTTAAGTGTTCAATAATTTGAAATGCTGCCATCCTATTCTAGACGTTTGGAAATCAATAGTAGAAATGAATCAAGTTGTAAGGGATTCATCTACTGTAAGCTCCTTCTGAATCTGGACAAAATAAGAAGAGTTATGTTATATAGCACTGGAAAAGTGTCATGTAGCATTGATTTACTATGTTAGTGACAGCACTAAAAAAAAAACAAAAACAAATCAACCTACCTAAGAAATAGCAAAAAGTGCAGTCTACAAATGTTTTCTTTTGGATAACATCATTAGCCCTGGGTACAACCTGAAGGCACAGACTTACAACACTCGTATTGAAAGACAGCCATGAACCCCACTGAGTTCACGTGACCTCTTGTCTTTTAAAAGTATCTGTGAAAATTTCAGTTTACTTTAATATGCTTATCATGTTTATATCACTATGGAATGTAACTCTCTCCGTTATCTTTATTTTTTTAAAAAAATGCTTGAATCAATGAATGTAACACAAACTAGTAGAAAATGTATTGTTTTGAAATAATGCAGCTCATTAATTTGAACATCCAATTCTTTTTTTGTTAACTTTCATTTTAGGTTCAGGGATACATGTGCAGGTTTGTTATATAAATAAACTCTTGTCACAGGAGTTTTGTGTACATATTATTTTATCACCTAGATATTAAGCATAGTACCTAACAGTTATTTTTCCATTTCTTCAGCAAGATTTTGGGAAGTCAAAGGCAAGTTTTCTTTATCTAAGCAACAAATAAGGTATTAAATACATACGATATTTTCATTTTATTTAATATTGAACAAATAATGATTTTTATATTAAAAGGTAAGATTTTTTTTTTCACTTACCAATTAGAACAATGGCAGCACAGGTGTTTCACCAATGCCAGTTTAGCAGACATCCAATTATTCATGTTCTCCTACTGCCATGTATCCATTTTAGATTAGTATTGCATTATCATTTAAAGACACTCTTCTTCAAATAGTCATAGTAACTTTAATTTCATTCTATGATGATATTGAGGTTTCATATAATAGAGAACTTTCAACTACCCATAAATTCAAAATACATAGTATAGTTAAAATTTAATTGGACTGTAGTCTAAGGGCATTTAATTCAAATAATGTGATACTATCTTATTTTATTTACAAATGAGGTAAAGTGGCCCAAATGAATAAAAAATTGTATTTAATTAAATTGTTTTAGCTACAAAGGATATTTTCTATTATCATCGAAGAATTCATAAATAAGCCTAAGAAATTAATAATCAATTAAAAAATTAAAATAAAAATCAGAAAGGCTCTTTTTAACTGCATTTGATAAATTTATCATCTCACCCAAGCATCAAATATTTATGACTAGAGGATGCTACCTCAGATTCAGGACTGTTATCATTTCTGAGGGAAGAGTCACAACTCCTGAAGAGTTACTGCTTAGGTTAACAATAGTTTGCTTCATGGAACATCAATTTCTAAGCTTTTGAAAGAGCAATTTCACAAGCCTGCATGAGAAGGCATGAATATTGGCCCCCTTACAGGGACTAGGACCATGTGAGCAGGTATGGTGCCCAGAGGAAACTGTGATTTATCATGCTACTGTCAATAAACTACAGAAGAGTTTGGGCCAAACAAATAGGAAGCCATGGTGGAGGGCTATGGTGCAAGGAAGCCAAGCGACAGGGGAGCCAAACGTGTGCTGGGCTAATTTAATTTTTTAAAGCTGTAACTCAGCCCACACCTTAGGGACACAATTTCTCTCTGGCAACATTTTCTGTGAAGCTAAAACAGCTGCTTCACCTATCTCAAATCAGACACTGCGCTGTTTCGAGCAAATGTTTACCAAAAATAACAATTGCTAGGCATGTTTTTCCAGAAAATGTAGATGAAACAAAATAGATTATCAGGCCTCTAAAGTAAGGGTTGATATAAATAATATTTGCTAAGAAAATTTTAATTTTGGTATTTCTAGTAACCCATAGAAAAATTATGCAAATTACTAAAATGCTCTGTAATAATATACAACCACATATTTTAATAATATATTTTCAAAATGATATGTCATGAAGGGGAACAGATTTAAGAAATAAAAATACCATATAATTCTGAGCATTTTTAACTTTTTATAAGTAGAGAAAATTTCTCAAGTATTTAAAACAGTGACTAATATTAATTTAATTATTATATTTTGTCTAACTCTCATTCACTTCATAAAAAATGCAATTTCATAGGAATACCAGTCATAAAATCTTAAACATTAAGTGTATTTTCTATTTTCTTTTGGATTTTTTAGCACATTGATTGCAATTGAAGAGACTGCTAACAAATTAGCATCATTTGAAAATAAACTTTCCCTTTAAGATATTGAAACCACATTTGTGTTCCATTCACTACAGGTTGTAGAATTCAGGACTATTCAGCTTAGTAGCTGAAGTAGTTGTTTTGTTTCTCAAATTTAAGTGCCTTGTCTTTCGTAATCTGAGCTTTTAATCTCACAAATGGAGAATGAACATATTAACAGGATAAAGAATCGATGACTTATTATATTTTTGTATGTGTCAGTTGGAATCAAAATTACTGAAGCACAAAGCAAATTCAACAGCACAATGTTAGGTGACCCTTACATGCCTCAGGAATAGAAAGTCTACAAGACCTCGGTAGTGAAGGTCACAATGTGAAGAAACCTATATCCAGGTCCAGGAGGTGCATAAAAAAATGCGAGAAGGCAATTTTTCTAGCTTCTGGCTAAATTCAGTGAGATGTCACAGTCCAGATGAATCAAGTTTCAGGAAGCAGGATGAATGTCAAATGGCTTATGCCAGAGAGCAGCTTGTTCTTGGAGGATGCCTAAGGCCATTTTGTTCAGAGATTTCATAGAGGAAAACAGTCTGCAATTGTAACTCTGAAAAGCCCGCTAAAAATCATATAAAAATATTTCAGACACATTGAATTATAGGAAATGACTCACTAGGCCTGCAGCGTCCTGAAAAACTTTTTCGTTGTTAGTCGCAAATTGTTTCAAGAGTAGAATGACTAAGAATAAGTGCATGTAGCATTCCAAGCCAAAGTTAGCAGATGTTCTCTTATTTGAAATGCTACATGAACACCAAGGCAAACAGAATAAAACATTTGGACTTGAGAAAAATCAGAATTGGGTCGAAATAGAAATATAGTGTCCAGTTTTAAAGTTTTGAATACACTTCTCTTTTGAATAATGGTATAACTGACAGTTACGTGCTTAGTCAGACATAGCCGTAGATATGTGGGGAGTTATCATAGCACCTCTGGTCCTGCCATGATGACTTCTATAGTTTCAAACACCAATGCCACAACTAGCACACTAGTGTCATGCTTGCAGTGCTCATATTACCCAGCATTAGCCACACCGATGTTCCATCTGTCAGAGACATATCTGACACCTAAATAGCAAATGATGCTGTATTAGCTTGAATTAACAGAACAACAATTAAAGCCCCATCTGTTTATTAAAAAAAAATTGTCTAAACCTTGGCAAAATCTTGCTATGCAAATAAATATTTTTGTTGGTGAGTTGTGTAAAAATATTACATCAAATTCTGCTTAAAGCCTTTTAGAACAAAATATACTTTAGCAAATAAGATGTTGCTTTACATTTTTAAAATGAAAATGTAAATAACTTTTAATTTTATTTAATGGGGAATTGCAAATGCACTTATATAGTAGGAAGACAAATGGTGACTGTAGACACAAAACTAGTTACACATTATGTAAACACGGGATATATACATTGAATATTTCATTAAAAAGTGGTAAGAAATTGGAATTCCTTTGAGCAATAAAATATAATATTCCAATGGAAAGTTAAGGAGCTTAAGTGAGCATAAAAATAACTTCCACCAAAACCGATTTCCCTAACACAACTATAACTCCCATTTTCATCCTTTTACCAAATTATTAATGTAAGAAAACACTGAAGGAAACCACAGTTTACAGGTGAATTAATGAGGTAAATGGAGATGGGAGGAAGTCAGATTTCTATGTGTACACAATTTAATAAACTGAATTTTTTCACCATGCTTTTATGTATAGTATATGTAAAGGAAGCGTTCTGATTTATAAATACTATTATAAATTACCTACATATTTAGTTGCTATGTAATGTAACTGAAATGTCATTCCGCAGTAATGTAAAGGGGAAAAATTAACCTCTTCAATGATAGAAGTATTTTATATAGCTTTCATTCCACTTAAAGTTTGTTTTATAATTTCCACTTTTCAGAATGTAGGAACTTATTTTATTATTCTTGTTACCATTATTAGAATCATTAAATTTAACACAAAACACAAAATTAGGTTTCCAAGATTAATAATATTTGATTACCACAGGAGGACATTTATAGCTTTCTCACCAAACCAGTTAGCTTTATATTTAATCTTCTCGATTTCAAATTTCATAAATAAGATACACCATGATATTCATACAATTTCCATTTATTAAACATATACTAAATGCAAAGGAATAGCTTATTTTTTTTGTATTATTCCATTGAGCTTAATTCCCACAGCAATCTCTTGAGATTAGCACTATTATTAGTTTAATTTTGTATATGAGGATCTCAGTGACAAAATCCCCCAAAACGTCTAGTGTCAGGCAGCTGTGAAGTAGCAAGGCTGAGTTCCAACCCCTGGCTGCAGAGCGTAGGCGTTCTCTCTTAATGAGTACATATATTTTACCTGTTACATATTCAATACTGCCATAGATATAATCTAATAAATCACAGTTATACTGGGATTATTCCCACTCAGCCAATAGCCCACCTACAGATTCCTACTTCCTGCAATCATGGGAAATGCACCAAGATTTGGATTCACTAAAATTCGGTAGAATTTTGTATTAATAATTCTTAAATCATGTCATTCAGTAGTGAGCTTAGGCTCAAGTAGGAGTCGCAGGCATACGTGATACAAGTCTCTTTCCAAACTGTTCTTCAGTTTGACAGTAACTGAAATAAATTTTAAACTTAAATGTTATAACCTATGTGTACTTTTTAATACTCATCTTGAATGAGTTGTCTTTTCATAACTTAAAAATAAATTGAAATTCTAATTTTAGCAAATAACCTATTAACTACTAGAGTGGATCTTTTATTCACTGTAAATTAAATAACCACACTTTCTTTATATTCTGCCAAGTCATTAACAAGATGCTAAACGGTATAAAATCAATAATGAAATCCAGTGCCACAAACTCATGATACGCTCTGCAGGTTCATAGCAATCAATGTATTAACACTAGGTACAATAATTAGATCAACAACTACTACTCATATATTATCTATCACATTCCCTGGAATAAAATAATATTATGAAATACTTAATCTAATTAACATGTAAATAAAATAAAGTCATCTTTACATTTTGTGAACTTAAATGTTGCTATTCAGCTTCTTTTTTCTTTTTCTTTTCTTTTTTTTTTTTTTTTTCGAGACAGAGTCTAGTGAGTGGCTCCATCTCGGCTCACCGCAAGCTCCGCCTCCTGGGTTCCCGCCATTCTCCTGCCTCAGCCTCCCGAGTAGGAAGGGACCATCTGTTGTGGTTTAGTCATTTTCCTTCCACCTAAGCATAGTTGTCATGTAGCATTGTGGTCACTTTTAATTAACATCACAGAAAAATAATGACAGAAAACATCTCATTCAATAGGAGTGACTCAAGAAATCTTTCCAGTATTTTATTTGGATTATAGGTGGGGATAATTAAACATCTTTATCCAGGTCTTTATACAAATGTACAAACATAACTGCACAAGCCATCATCTTTCCCCACTTCTTGGAAATGATACAAATTTAAAATTGATGGGTAAAAAAACACAAATCACATATTCAGGACAGCAAGTTGTCAAATATTATTTAGATTTTATATTTCAGGTAGCTTTTGCAAAACCAAATTGGACAGAATTACTTTTGAACTGAAATTGGCCAGAAGCTATGGAGAAAGATGAGGGGAAAAAAAAAAAAAGCCAATATCAAGAAAGATCAGCCATCAACGTTCCCAGAAAACAACAATCAACATACTTGTGAAAAGGAGCAAGGGCTATCATGAAGTGCAAAATTATCTTTCATTTGCAAAACACTTTTCTGGAACAAAGGTTGAGAAGGTTGATGATTGAAGTCCTCTGGAATTATTTTCAATCAAAGAAGCAGAGTAGCTAGGGCCACACAAACAAACCAACAGGAAAACAGTGTTTTCAGAAACAAAGATCCTTCTAAAAATATTTGACAGTGAACCCTGACTCCATTTGAAGGGCACAAAAATCATACAGAACTGGCAGAAAAATTAATAATAAGGATAATAGATCATGTTGAAAATAAAGGCAAATTTAAAAATTGGTGAAGATATTCATCAGAAAAGTATTTGCACAGGTTTAGTAAGAAATTGTGCCTCACATACTGAATGAGGCTTTACTTCTATGTAGGACAGACACATGGTGGAAATCGAAGCGTACAGGAAGAAACACGAAGATAATAAGACGAGATGTGTCATTAACTGGAAGATTCAGGAAAGTAGTAGGAAAAAAATAATGAAAAATTAGAAAGTCATTGGGGAAATTAGCAACAGTAGGAAATAAAACGTGTAGGAGGAGCAAGGACAGAACAAGTAAAGCACGCAAAATGAAATGGAAACTAAAAAGGAGTTAATACAGTTGGAGATCCAAAAGAAGAATATTGAATCAAAGAAAATAAAGATGTAATAAAAAAAACTTTCTAGATTCTACAAGGCTGAAATGCTGATGATAATAAATATTTGATTTATGATTAAGTAAAATAAAAGAAGGATTCAAGATTTATGTAAACTGAAGTATTTTTACAAAATTAATGGAATTTAAATACAAAGAAAAAAATTGGGGTACTGAAGGAAAATGATCATGCAAAACATTGAGCTACAGAATACTGGAAATGCTGTCGCAAAATTTCAAGGAAAAAAAATCTACTTGAAAATATTTTACACAGTCATAGTAAACTTTATTAAAAGTTACATAAAAGAGTTTTTAAAAAGAAAAACTCAGAAAATAATGTTCTGCAGGCTTTTTTATAGAAATTACTAAAAGATAAACTTTAACAAAATAAGAAACTTTGAGAAAATTATAATAAATGATTGATATGCAACATTGAATGTATAACCATAGAATTAATAAAAATGACAACAACAACAAATGTGAGATGTAGAATGCAAGAAGACAGTCTAAATATTTCAGCCCTACAATATAAAA
>NW_012121043.1:791856-802801 GCF_000951035.1 Colobus angolensis palliatus
ACATAAATTGAAAAATAATATCCAAACATATCACATCAATATATTAGTTATGCATGAATCACATAAAACAGCAAACGTTAAAAACAGAAGATACATAAATACAGTAAGAATACAATATATTTTTGTTAACACCTTCACTGAGATATAACTGACACGCTATTCAATTGACCTATTTAGAATATACAATTTCAGGCAGGCACAGTGGGTCACTTCTGTAATCCCAGAGACGAAAACTGAGATTGGAGGATTGCTTCAGGCCGGAGTTTGAGACTAGCTTTAGCTGCTCTCTCTATATGAACATAATCATTATGTATACAATACCACATGCCATGATGAATTGCAAATGTGTTCAAAGATTTAAATTTAAAAACAAGACTATCCAAAAATATGTAAAAGATTGGGACATTTCTTTGAAGACATGAATAAAGAAAATATTTTTTAATTCTTATTTAAATACAAAATTAAATATAATATAATAACATTGATGAATTGACTTATTAAAAAGAAACTTCCTATATTAAAACATATATGCATGCAAGTACACACACATTCACACTTACACATGCCCGTTAGTCAGAATATAAAAGACAAACCAGAAAATTAATATCGTATCTCATACTTCAGATTAAGTGCTATACTTCCAAATATGTAAAGAATCCCCAAAAACAAAACTCAACAGAAAATGAGAATATATATAAACAAAGAATTTATTTAAAAGGAAAAATAAATTAAACATGGTCATTTAAATGCATGAAAAGATGCTTAACCTCACTCATGAAAAAGCACATTTTCATCTGTCTGGTTGGTAAGTGTGAGTACCTTTGATAACACTTTCTCTTGCAAAGCTGTGGAGAAGGAGCAACTCTTAGTTTTGCTCCTAGTAGTTATAATCTGGTGCAAATCCTATCGGAAACATTGTAGCAATATTTCATACCAACTTTGACCTACCAACTCCACTCTGGGTTTTTTCCAAATGACATATTTGCAGATATACATAGAAATATATTTATAATAGTATTTTACATTGCTGATTTTAAAGCTAATGATTATAGATGGTCTAAATATTAATTAAAATTTAGACAATACCTGCATACACAAATACTACACAGCTCTGAGGAAGATTTTTATACTGTTATGGAATGCTCTCTATGACGCATCTCTACAGTAAGAATGTACAGGGTAGAACAGTAAGCATGGTAACTTTTTCAATAGAAGGAAAGTAGAAAATATATCTGCATTTATTTAAACATGCACGAAAACGCTGCAGGGTAGAACAGCGCGCATGGTAGCTTTTTAAATAGAAGGAAAGTAGAAAAATATGTTTGCATTTATTTAAACATGCATGAAAACTGTGCTGATACACTAGAAATGTAAAAGTGTTTTCTCATGCATGGTAACATGACAAGAGCAACCAGGATTGGGAGGCATATTTTTATTGTATCTTTTTATATTCTCAGATTTCTAAGCTTTAGGAATATATTGCCTACTAAAATAACTAAAGTATGTTCATGGTTCAAATTGGAGTAATCTCTATTTATATATCATCCTCCAGTCTGCTGCCGTTCTTTGCTTCCAGAAAGGACACAATTATCTTTTCTATTTCCCAAGACTCTACTAAGAAAGACAAATACAAATGTTGAAATAAAAAATTACAACAAATTTAGTTTAAAAATCTAATTGGCTTTTATTTGTGATTCTAGAATTTGGCAGAATTTTATTCTATAAAATATTATGAGTGCTCCCTTGGGCTGGGCAAAACAGGTGGCTTTTGCAAAGTGAAAACAAGGAAAGACAATTTTTTTTTTTTTTTTTTTTTAAAGAAGCGGGTTGATGAACATTCAGTTGCTTTTGTTGTAGGAGTTAAAGTAGAGGGGACTTCTTTGCCACAGTGAGTCAGGTTGACTGGGTCCTTTCCAATTAGTCAAGGTGAAAAATTTCCTGTTTTCAGAAAAAAAAAAAAAAAAAGCTGGTTTGTTTGGAAATTTACCTGCTTCCTTAAAGTTTCAGTTTGATTATGTGGTACTTAGCATAAGGGATTCTATTTTAGTTTGGTCTGTTGGGGTCTAGTATTGGAGTTCAGTCCAAATCAATAGTCTGTCATGCGTTTTGTTAAACATAAGTAAAGATTGTGTTTAACTAAAGCTTTAATAAATATGGGAGGGGATAAAGAAGATAGAAGACGTTGGTCATGGTGAGAAAGAGGTACAGTGTGCCTTAAAAGGAAGTAAAAGTGGCATATAAATTTAAAAAATAAGAAAGTAGTATTAGATTCTTAAAATCAGACTATTAGATTAAACCAACTTAGTATTAGTTTTGGTTTTCTTTAACAGCTTGTGCTTTCTGTTTCTTTCTTCTGTTGCAAGGCTGATTCCTTATACAATATCACTCTCTGGACTACCTAGAAGTCCAACTACCACGTGTCAATCTGAGAATCTTATGCCCACCAAAAAGACCTTTTTACTTTTAAATGCAAAGCATCCCAGGTCCCTTTTATCTTAAATGTTTTATTACAGACAATGCCTTTCCTTTAATAATCAAAAGGTGATTAATGCGTTGTACTAAACAAAAGAGCAATTTACCTTTAGTCTCTACCTGTAGAAACAGAAAAAAAACTGACAGAAACTTTGAAATAACAGGTTTCCTGTAATTTCTTCCAACACAATTTTTTAGTGCTATGGATTTATTTAGAAGACTTACCATATTATACTTTAATAATCCCCTGCCTTTCTTTTCCTTTTGAAAACATTTTAAAAGAAATTCTAGCCAATGAAATATGCATACTTTCTGAACTTTTGTTAAAATTTTCTTTTATGATGTTAACACAGGGGGAAGCAATTTCCTCATTTTACAAGCAATAGTTCAGATGTTTTCTGCTAATATTAATGTATTGTTAATGCATACTTATTATATATCCACAATATGGTCTAGCTTCCACATTTACTAATTGCATTACCCAGTAGAAGCTATTTAATATTTCAGTTTCTCACCTCTTCACCACAAAATGAAGAAAATAATTCAACAGTTGTTGTGGGGAGTAAATGTTACCTTATTGGTTCTAACAGCTTTCACTAAGATATCATCTGGTCGGCTAGTCCGCTGGACCTACTTGACCACTCAGAGACTATCCTAATCTCCATAATGTGATACCTCCTGAGAAGCAGCCATTTGACACAGACACCTTTCTCATTTTGCTCAGGCTCCAACACCATAATCTGCCATGCAACTCTCTCCACAATCTCCATCGTGGATATCCGCCTTTTATTCAAACACTTAATGTTTTAGTATTAAATCATTCCATATGATAAGATTAGAGAGGTGAAAGAGAAAGACTCATTCAAGAGAATTTGGTCTGTTGTGTTTTCACAATTATGCCATACATGATATGTTGTCGTATCTTTGTTACTTCTTTTTTTGACTCAGTTACATATAAATATTTTGCCTAACTTCCAAATATATGAGGATATTCCATACAATTTTGCTGTTGATTTTTAATCTCATTCCATTGATTTTAAAGATTGTGCTCTTTAAGACTGCAATTGGTTGGATTTGTGAGGGCATTCTATTGCCTATCATATGGTCACATCTGGTGAATTTTCAATGTGTGTTTGAGGGTAAAAAAGTGTATTGTAGAGTTGATTCGTTTAATGCAGTACAAATAACATGATGTTACATGATTTTAATCTTTCTGAATACGTAGTGATTTTTACAAAACCGTCCATACCAATTTCTGAGGAGTATAAAAACCAGCACTAGTAACTGCAAATGTGCCTGTATCTGTTTTTAGTTCTCTCCAATTTTGATTTTTGTATCTTTAGTGCGGAAAAATTAGTATTTTTATTTCTTTTTTAAAAAATCATTAATTATTATAAAATATCCCTTTTTATTAATGGCAAATATATTTGTCTTGATATCACTTTTTCTGATATTCAGAAAACCAACCTGGCTTCTTTGTACTTAATATTCCAAAATATATCTTTTCTACCCTTTTACTTTCATGCTCCCAGTGTCTTCATATTCAAAGAAATTAAAAAATAAGAAATATATATGTGTATACCTATAATACATATTTCCACTTATAGCGAACATTTGTTAATATTTTCAGTGTTTTGTTTTATTATTGTGTTTGTTTCTGCTGATTATATTTTTGTTTTGGTTGTATGTCTCATTTATCTTCTTTTTTCCATATCTCAATTTTGTTCTTCTATGCTAGCATTGGAGGTTCTAAAATGTTGAGAGTCTGGATTTAATTTTATTTCTTCAGAGAGTTTTGAAATTTGTTATAGAAGACACACAATTAATTTTAGTGGTGGATTACCTCTGTCTTGTGAAGGTTTATGTTTAGCTCTGACACTGTTGGTCTAAAGCACTGCACTTAAAATGAGACCTTCCTGGGACCACAGTTGATTGTCTAGATAATGAGGGAGGTGGTTGTTCTCTAGCTGGTTTTAATACGATGTCTCTGATCACCGTGAGACTCTAGAATCTTCACGTGCCTCACAACCTTTTAGTAGGCTGTTTGCCGGGCTGGTATCTGTTATCCACCATATTTTATGGAGTTTCACTTGATATTTTCAACTTAATAACGGTCCGAAGAGTCAAAAAGACCTGTTCAAATTTTTGGAGATTCTTTTTTTCATAGTTATCTCATCTCTGGTACTCTGCCCTGCAAATTCCAGCTACATCAGCAAACCAGCATGCAGCTCTTTTTTATATTGTTCTGTTTTAAATGTATTTCTCTGTACTGAAGTTTAGAAAATGACTCCACGTGGACAACCAGGGCAATTGTGGCACTCACCTAAAATGTTTCTCTTATTTCAACAACAGTGATTTTATAATCTTTGTTGTGTAATGTACAAAAAAAAGTTTAATGTCATCTACCGTGTTTTATAAATGTATGTGATGTGAGAGTGAGGCGGACACCCTCTACTCCGTCCTTGATGGAGTGGAAGTCAACCATTAAATCTTAATTAAGCCTTTCTCTTCAACTTCTTTGTCTTGCCTCCTTAGATTATCTCTCTACGCAGTGCAATTCATTCAATAAATCACGTCTAAATCTAGCTTTAGTCTTAATTACAGCCTTGAGTTATTGAACCCTATACCTAGGTTTTTACTGAAAATTTCCACTTGCATTGTCTACCAGAAAATCAAACATAACATGTTGATTCCAAAATTATTGCCTTTTCCACTCATTTCATTGTCCTAATCAGTTCATTTTATTATTGCCTTCTCCATCAATCCAACTAAAATCTCTGAGATCAAAATATAATCCATCTCTCATAGTCCCTGATGACAACACATTTTCAAGTATTATTAATTTTTTTCTTTGTGATATATTTGACATTTGCTATTATAGTTGTTAGGAGACTTTAATTATGTGTAACAAACACACTGGCACTAGTGTGGTGGAAATTTCCTCAAAGTTATAAGTTATTTAATGTAATAAAATACCAGGAGTGCATTCACAGAAAATGGGGTAAAATATTGAAGGTGAATGTAGTCCACACCCTTTCACATACACATACACACACACACACACACACGCACACACACGTAAATATATATACACATATACATATTTACTCTTCTTTGATTATCTGCTTCATTTCTTTTACTACATATGATCTCTCTTTACTCCACTCTTCAAGTGGAATAAAATGGCTATCCAGAAAGCCAAAGTTTACACAGCAATGTTAAAGAGACAGAATTATAAACAAATGTGTTGACCCAAGTCTAAATTCATCAGAAAGAATGCCACTATCCTAGATTACACAATATTACCTCTATAGGTAAAGGTCTGGAGGAAGGCCAGTATTGCTCAGATTGGCTGCCAAAAGTCATTCATAGCAGGGTCGGGTAGGAGGCCATATTGCAATAGGCAGGAAATTAATAGGTATTTATGACATTTTACCTCTTAAATGCTCACAATATACATACAAAGATTTTCTGTATAGTCAAATAAATCTTCAACCAATTTTCTCATATAGAAGAAACTTCCATTATAAAACTTGTTGCAATCTGTCAAGTGTTATAGTTACTGTAATCAAAAGTGATTTTAAAAAAACAAAGCTGAAGTTGAGTAAATTTTCAAATGAAACGCCATTCATTCATCACAGGCATACTGTGGCAACAGTGTCAATATTGTAGTTTCAGTGCCAGACCACTGCAGTAAGGCGAATATGGAAATAAAATGAGCCAGACAAATATTTTTATTTCCTAGTGCATATGAAAGTCATGCTTACAGTATACTGTGGTTTATTAAGTGTTCAGTAACATGATATCTTAGAAAGTACACATATTAATAAAAAATACTTCATTGGTAAAAGATGCTGACACAGAGACACAAAATGAGCACAGGCTGTTGTAAAAATAATGCCAATAGACTTACCCAATGCGGGATTGCTATGAACCTTCAATTTGTAAAAAGCACAATGTCAGCAAAATGCAATACAGTGAACCACAATAGAGTGAGGTATGCCTATATCTTTGTGACTTTGGGAGAAGTATTTAATATTGCTAAGGTTAACGTTTTTTAAAGTCTGGTTTATATAGTACTTATCTCATAAGCTTGTTATTAAAGTATACAATGAAGAAAGTGCTCAATACAATATCCATTACATGGTGCGATTCAAAAAGTCTCAGCACTATTATACCTATTTCCTGCACTAGATTTGAAACATTGAGAAGTTAGGGAATAATTCTTCAGAATTTTAATTTTTAATTTTAATGTTTCCTTACTTTGTTATATTGCCATTACTTATTATCTTAATTTCAAAATGAATTACTGCTTTAAAAAAAAATTTTCTGGTGAAAATGCCTTGCCATCCTCCTGATACTAAATCCAAAAGCCATTTTTATGCCCTATTATCCTGGTATTTCTTCAGTCTTTGTACTGAAAAAGACTACCACAAGTTTTAAAAAAAAATCCTCTCTTATTTTATGTATATCCAGATTTCCAGTTTTTCTCTGAATTTTACAGCTTCCCTGCTTCCATTGCTCCTATTCTTGTTTTGAAACCTTAAATACTGATGGGAAGAACCACTTCAGGTTATGGTTCACAGTCTTCATTTCTCTTAGTCATCTGCTCCACCATATCATCAAAACCCCAGTTTATGTATTAACTCTATGCAGATTAATTTCAGATCTTCAGCTCTAGATTCTCCCCTAAACTCCAGACTTTCAAATTCTATTACCTCCTAGAAATTACTTTCCAAATACTTTGCTAGTTCTGCAAACTCAACTTTGTGAGACAATTTCAGCCTTTTCTAATATTTTGTCTCAACCCTCATGTCTTTCAGTTTTTAGATTTTTATAAATACCACCATCATTCTGTCAGCTACATAGGATTAAGCTCTAGCAATATTGTAAACTTCGGGATAGAACTAAACATTTGCAAAAAAATAAAAATGAATTAGGTCTATAGTAGAAAGAGGGATGCATCAAAATAAAAACGGGATGCATCAAAATAAAAACAGATATATAAAAACTTATTAGCTTGAAAATTAGACTTTTATTTATTATACACTGAACATACTTTTAGTGAGAAAGCACTAAATGGTAATATTGAGGATATACAACAGACATAGTTAAATATATGAAAATTAACCATAAAGGCGAGGAGAAACAAGCAAACAGGAGACTACAAAGCATATCGTTAAGTGCAAAGAAAATGCTGCGGGAACATGTGTGATGGACACTTAACATGGTCTTCGAAACTTGGGCAATGCTTTCCAGATAAACCTAAGATATGCAAAGAACCATGAATTGGGTAGAAAAGAGAGAAAAAGATGCTCCTGGCAGAAGCAACAATATGATAAGAAAAAAAGATTCACTAAATTGTGTCTTAGTATCAGAGACAGTTCAGTAAGATTGGTTCATCTCTCTCAAATGAGAGTGAGATATGGCAAGAGAGCTCACACAGAGTATTTGCTTTTTATCTTATCTCTATAGTCACTATTAGATGCATTAAATTTATCTATGATCCCATTATAATTTCACTCTATATAACCCATAATTGATAAAATATTGTATTTCTGGTTCCATACATTGATAAGCGTTTTCAAAAATCTGAAGGAGACACAGTCTGGTAAAAATATAAGTGACCATGTAACTTTTAGAAAAGTAAGTTTGCATAGTTTTCTAAATCTCTTTTGAACTATGCATCTTTTTATAATGCAATTACTTGATGAAAGGAAGGTGGCATTTTAAGCTCCTTTTCATAATTCTATGCATTATAGGAAAGGTCTGTGGGGAAGATCAAAGGTGATCTTCAATGTAGGAAACTATTTTGTCATGCTAGAAAGCTTGTTTGTAGTTGTCGTGAAATGCCAATGGTGGCTTAGAATGCTATTTCATGCTCAGCAATTTTAAAGGAAATATTAAATTTGTCCCAGTTAAAACATTGGCCTTTCGCCAAAAGTTACAGCTAGTTCAAAATGAGGAAAATGTATTCTTGCAAACATTTTTTGCTGTATTTCAAGGCAGGCATTATTGTGTTACTACATATTAATTGATTAGATAGAATGAGAGGATGGTGCTTTACCTACAGCTACAAAGGCAAGCGGAGGGAGAGAGAGGGATAGAAGGGAAAAGATTATTTTTTGGCATAATATTGTGTTAACAACAGCCTTGGGTGTCTCTCAGATTATTCCTAGACATTGTTTATACATGTTGATCATCTGTACCAAGATAAAATAATGATACTGAAATTATTTTCTAAATGGTAAAGGAAATCACAGCTAATGCGTGATAATGTGTTGCTACAAAAAGCAATTTCTTTACCAACTTATTTAGAACGTTTTCTAGAAGCATGGTTACAAACAGTCCATGAAAGTAACACATAATGATGTTTTAGTGGAGGCTCATGCTTATTAAAACACGAACTCTGCTTCTCTCCAAGCCTGGAAGCATTTTGCATATTTGCTTGGCTGTTACATTTAATTGTGAAACTATAGTTTTCCAATTTAATTACTTAGAATTATATCTGAGAATCACCAAAAAGTCCAGTCTAAACATGAAAATGCATTTATACCTATAAAATTTTGATTTTGTATTTTAATTAACAAAAATAATATAACTTACTAAATTATACTGGTAGATTTCAAGTTCTTATGAGATTAACTTGTTAGTTTTTATTGTGTACGACTCCATAAAGATAACTTAAAGTGTGATGCCATTTGGTTAACCTAAACAAAAGTAGAATGACCGAAAGAAATATTATGGATTCAGAGCACCCTTTCAGAGGCTTATCTTTGCATTTAAAATGATATACTTTTGTTTAGCACAATGAACCCTTAAGAAAAAATATTTTAAAAATAGAAATTGCTCTGTGTCACTCATTTAACTAGAGCATTAGTAAATCTAATAAATTTTTATATGTAATGATTAATGTTGTTCACCTCTCCATGTGCAGATATACCTGCAAAATGAAACTTATTTTAGAGTCATGACTTTAAATTTTATGCAAATAAAAGCAAATTAATTTATCCACAGTACTTTAATGGGTTAAAACAATCTTATTACTGATTACTTATATGTACCCTGCACACACTGTATGCAATTCTTCAAACTGTGTTCTAAAATGCATACTTGCATATGATGGGTAAGAACTAATATTCTAAGTCTTGTATATTAGTTTAAATAGTAAACCTAAATATAATATATTTTATCTTAAATATAAGTTAAATTAATATTTAAAAACAGGATAGAGTTGAGAAATAGCAATTTGGTAAACTGATTAGCTAGGTTGAAAAATCAGGAAAAAATGAGAATAATTCAACTTGATCACATTACATGTGAATAACTTCTCATTTTCTCTTAAACTGTTACATTTGCTGTTTTATGAATTATAATGTGAAATATTTTATTTACATACTTATAGTACTGATATTTAAAAATGATATTCCTCTTAAGTGGTCAAAGTTGCAAGGACAAATACTGAAATATGATTTTGCATTAGAATATGTAATCAGTTCCCTTAGGATAACCTTGATTCTGGTTGTTGCATACAGTTGAAAAGGTATGTTGCAGTAGTTGTTGAAAGGTAAAAGTAGTATTGCTAAGTGAAGCTATGCTTAATTTATCATGTGCTCAGGGAGCTCTTTTAGGCTGACTTACTGCTTAGATTATGCTCTTGTTTGACTGTATTTATTTTGCAATTAAAATTAGTCCGTTTGTATTGGATGACTTTGTGATGGAAGAATGAGAGAATCAACACATTTTTTGGAACATTTGGGTACATACGTGTGTATATGTATATGCATATATAAATATGATGAAATGTTCTATTTGTTTTACTATATCAGAGATCATTTTATCCACCAGATTTCTAATTTCTTTAACATATTTGACTCATGGCTTTTAAATACCTAAACTAACAGTAGTGTGGAATTTATGCACAGAAAAAATGTTAAGATGTGGGTGACTAAATTATCAACTGAACCAAAAAGAATAATAAAAATAAGCCAGCAAAATATCATTTATTGAGTCTTTGATATCAAATCTGCAAATCAATACATTTCGGTAAAGTGAATCAAATAATCGAGGTTTACTACAAAGGACAGGATTGTTTTCTACCACAGGTACTAAGCTATTATATTATAAAAGTTAGCAAATATGTTTCCTCCTTGGGACTCCAAATTACACAGTCATAAAGTGACCCCTTTAATAAGTATTCAGAACATAATGACATAATTAAAGACTTTCTATAATTTTCCATTCGCTTGACATAAAAATTAGTATGTTCTTTTTAAAGTGTATACATGCACACATACAAAGAGAAGTTACTACAAATTGAACAATTATTTACACCAAAACAATGAAATAAAAAGCATCTATATTTTTCAGAAGAAAAGAAGATTCAAGAGAGTTGCATTGTCTTTCAATGCTGTTTTAAAAATATACTTTGCTCCTCTGAATATAGTGTTTGGAGTCGTGTCTTTTTTTTTTT
>NW_012121043.1:804341-811703 GCF_000951035.1 Colobus angolensis palliatus
TTTATATATTCTTGTGATCACTAAGACTATACACAAATTCTTAAAAATCATATAATGGACATGTCTTTCTTCAGACTACTGTCTACAGACTACACAGTAACACAATGTAAATAACATATTTACTTCTCATCTTTTTCATTATGCAAACAAACTACAAATAAAGTTGAAATTTCATGCAGGTTTCCTTCCCAGTTCCAGTGCCCGTGTAGTTCTTCAAAAACAACTACCACCATAAATCAACCATATAACCCATATAAACCAGGAAATATATATATATATATATATATGTTTATATGTGGGTGAGTGTATGCACTCACACCCATCCACCTATATATGCATACACATACACACGTGTGCATACACACATGCCTGCACATGTACCCACACACAGAGACACATTTTAAAGATGAGGAAACTTGAACAATTAGGAACAGATTGTTTACAAAGCTTCTTGAAGGTCACAGAACTAGTTATTGATTGTATCAAGATTCAAATACAGTCTCACTCGGGAGTTCATGCACTTAACCAATACTTCATGCTAAATTAATATATGAAACTACTTCTTGGACATCTCTTTGATAGAACTCATTAGATGTATGTCATACACCATCAACTTTACTGGGAAATGACAAATATCTTCACTAGGAGATTGTGCTAATTAACATTTGAGAGAGCAATTATATACAAATTTCTCTTTTCCTACCACATTGTTGCACTCAGAATATAGATTTTAGATTTTAACCAATCCAAATGTGTGAAATAATTTTGGTTTTAACTGGACTTTCTTCAATAATTAAAGGTTGACACCTAGTAACATTTTCAATTTCCTGTTCTCTGAATTGCATATGTATTACCTTTGATAATTATTTGTTTCTAGTTTTTTTCTAATTTGTAGAAATTTATTTTATATGCTCTTAATTTTATTGCTCTATTTTATATGCTGAAAATATCTCCATTCACTTTGTACATTTTCTTTGAAAATAGACTTTGTGTTTCCTTGCTCATAGTTTCTTCTATGATTTAATTTAATAAAATTACTATTTTGTTTTATGAATTCTGTCTTTTATTGTATAAAAGAACACTGTTAATTACTCAAATTGTTATTTTGGTTTTTAACTTCACTATTGTTCCTTACCCAATTAGCAAGTTATTTAATTGTAAATTGTAAGAAAGGTATCAATTTCTCTATCCTTTTCAATTTATCAAATATTTATGTATAGTTAGGTCCTAGAACTGATACATAGATTATAAAACAGAATGAATGGAGAGTCCACAATCTGGTCTAACAATATGAAGTAACTAGAAATTGGGGAGGAAGAAGGAGCAGTAATTACATTGTTGACTACAGATCAAGGAATTCACCAAACTTTTCTAAGTTTGGTAAGAAACTTAGAAATTTCTTAGAAAATATAATTTTCTAAGTTATATTACCATGCACTGATTTTTGAATTTTATTTTTTTCTACAACCATTTAAATAAACAGAAGTTTTATTTCTTTTCCTTAAATAGGTTAATACAGACAGAGTTTTCATACTGAGGTGTCTTTCCTTACCTGAATTAAGCTATTCTTGGTTGTTATGTTTTAAACATCTTACTATAGAGGTCAATTTATGTGTCAATACTTTATTTCAGGAGATTTTAAAATATTTTAAGTGAAATTAATGTATCTATTCCTTATAATGTACTATGTTATTTTGCTTTTAAGATTTTAATAGCGAGTACTGAGTTGAATGGCTTTTTCTCCTTTCCTATTTTCTGAAATAGTTTGTAGAAAATATGAATTATTTGCATATTCAAGTGTGATAAACTTACCTGCAATATTGTTTGAATTAACATTTCTTAGGGGAAAGACTTTTTAAACCTGTGATTTATTGTATTAAGTGTTCTTTTTTTATCATTATACTTTAAGTTCTAGGGTACATGTGCACAACGTGCAGGTTTGTTACTTATGTATACATGTGCCATGTTGGTGTGCTGCACACGTTAACTCGTCACTCACATTAGGTATATCTCCTAATGCTATCCCTCTCCCCTCCCCCCTCCCCACAATAGGCCCAGTGTGTGATGTTCCCCTTCCTATGTCCAGATGATCTCATTGTTCAATTCCCACCTATGAGTGAGAACATGTGGCATTTGGTTTTCTGTTCTTGTGATAGTTTGCTGAGAATGATGGTTTCCAGCTGCATCCATGTCCCTACAAAGGACACAAGCTCATCCTTTTTCATGGCTGCATAGTATTCCATGGTGTATATGTGCCACATTTTCTTTATCCAGTCTGTCAGTGTTCTTAATATTAGTTGGTTTTCGTCTTTCCACTTTGATTCTTTGATTTTTCCCTCTAAAATTCACAATTTTTCATCTGTTTTCAAGTATGTTTACATTATTTTCTATTTTTAACTTAACAAATATTTTCTTAGAGTCTCATATGTGTCTAGCATTCACCTATATGCTCAGAGACTTTTTATGAACTTATGTTCTCCTTTTTACTTACATTGTTATCAATGTCTCTCTTTACCTCTCAATCAACCAATCTTGCTTTAAATTTGTCTACTAGTAAATGTTTATATGAATAAACATTTGATGTTCTTTACCGTATGATGAATAAGATAAATAACACACACAGCATGTCTCCAAATATCAAGGTTTTTATTTAGGAAACCAATATAGAGTAATAGACAAGTAAGTAGCTAGATAGGTGTATTTATCAATCAATCAACCAATATATAGATGATAGATAACATTAAAAAATCAGCAGGAGTAGTTTAGAAAATGATTATTGGAGATGAAGAAATATAGGATAAGTTAACAACATAGAAAAGATACCTATACTATAAAACTTTAATGTCCTAGAGGAAACAAGCAAATTGATGCAAAAGAGATTTAGAGATTTAGAGAAATGCTTTATCTAAAGGAAAAGAGAAAAAGAGGTGCTGATTTCTGTGTATTCAACTTTTTTTTCCAGATTCCTTATATAAGTGAAATCGTGTAGTATTTTTCTTTCTGTGTCTGACTTATTTTACTTTTCATAATGTCCTGAATAGAATGGTGGTTCTCAGGGTAGGGGACAGGAGAGGAAATGAGATGTAGGTCAAAAGGTACAATCTTGTAGTTATGTAGAATTAAGTAAGTGTAGCAATCTAATGCATAGCAGAAGGACTACAGTTAATAATATTGTTTTGTATACTGAAACATTTCTGACAGTGGATGTTTTTAAGTTAATTTTTAAAAAATTTTAAGTGGATTTACCACACACATAAAAAAGAAGTAGCTATGGAAGGTGATGAATATGTTAAATTGCTTACCTACGCTCATTATTTCACTATTGAGATATATATGTGTATATATACAATACATATACATATATACATGTATACAGACATATGTACTTATATGTATATACATATATGTATATATGCATATGTATAAGTACATATATGTATATATGCATATGTATAAGTACATATATGTATATACACACACATATATATTACACCACATCATGTTGTACACCTTAAATTTATACAATAATAAAAGATTTTCTGCTAAAAACGACAGTCTATTTTTCTAAATATTCCATGATTATCTAATGGTATGGAGGAATGATCTCAAAATTTTGTTGCAATAGAAAACTTTGACATTATAATATATTGATACACTGACAAGGGAACAAGCTTAGATTGAAACAGAAAAGGACAGTGTTCTCACAAACATATTGCAAAGAAAATAAGCCAACATTTTCCTAAAATATACATAGATATATTCTTTATCTTTTTTTTATTATACTTTAAGTTCTGGAGTACGTGTTCAGAATGCGCAGTTTTGCTACATAGGTATACACGTACCCTGGTGGTTTGCTGCACCCATCAACCCGTCACCTACATTAGACGTTTCTCCTAATGTTATCCCTCCCCCAGGCCCTACCTCCCCACAGGCCCCAGTGTGTGATGTTCCCCTCCCTGTGTCCATGTGTTCTCACTGTTCAACTCCCACTTATGAGTGAGAACATGTGGTGTTTGGTTTTCTGATCTCCTGATAGTTTGCTGAGAATGATGGTTTCTAGCTTCATCCATGTCCCTGCAAAGGGCATGCACTCATCCTTTTTTATGGCTGCATAGTATTCCATGGTGTATATGTGACACATGTTCTTTATCCATTCTGTCGTTGATGGACATTAGGGTAGGCTTGAATCCTTTGCAATTGTAAATAATGCCATAACAAACATATGTGTGCATGTGTTTTTATTGTAGATTGATTTATAATCCTCTGGGTTTATGCTCAGTAATGGAATTGCTGGGTCAAATGATATTTCTGGTTCTAGGTCCATGAGGAATCGCCACTCTGTCTTCCATTATGGTTGAACCAATTTACACTCCCACCAACAGTGTAAAAGTGTTCCTATTATTCCACAGCCTCTCCAGCATCCATTGTTTCCTGACTTTTAATGATCGCCATTCTAACTGGCGTGAGACGGTATCTCATTTTGGTTTTGATTTGCATTTCTCTAATGACCATTGATGATGAGCATTTTTTCATATGTCTGTTGGCTGCATAAATGCCTTCTTTTGAGAAGTGTCTGTTCATATCCTTTATCAGCTTAAGGAGATTTCAGGCTGAGACGACGGGGTTTTCATAATACACTATCATGTCATCTGCAAACAGACAATTTGACTTCATCTCTTCCTAGCTGAATACTCTTTATTGTTTTCTCTTGCCTGATTGCCCTGGCCTGAACTTCGAGCACTACGCTGAAGAGGAGTGGTGAGAGAGGGCATCCTTGTCTTGTGCTGGTTTTCAAAGGGAATGCTTCCAGTTTTTGCCCATTCAGCAGGATATTGGCAGTGGGTTTGTCATAAATGGCCCTTATTATTTTGAGATATGTTCTATTGTTATCTAGTTTGTTGAGAGTTTCTAACATCAAGGGGTGTTGAACTTTATCAAAGGCCTTTTCTGCATCTATTGAGATAATCATGTGGTTTTTAATATGAGTTCTGTTTATGTGATGGATTATGTTTATTGATTTGTGTATGTTGTACCAACCTTGCATCCAGGTATGATCATGGTGGATAAGCTTGATGTGCTGCTGGATTTGGATTGCCAGTATTTTCTGGAGAATTTTCAGATCCATGTTCTTCAGGGATATGGGCCTGAAATTTTCTTTTTTTCTTGTCTCTTTGCCAGGTTTTGCTATCAGGATGATGCTGGCCTCATAAAATGAGTTTGGGAGGATTCCCTCTTTTTCTGTTGCTTGGAATAGTTTCAGAAGGAATGGTATCAGCTTCTCTTTGTACCTCTGGTAGAATTCGGCTGTGAATCCGTCTGGTTCTGGACTTTTTTTTGATTGGTTGCTATTAATTGCTGCCTCAGTTTCAGAACTTGTTATTGGCTTATTCAGAGATTTGACTTCCTTTTGGCTTAGACTTGGGAGGGTGTATGTGTCCAGGAATTTATCCATTTCTTCTAGGTTTTCTAGTTTATTTGTGTAGAGGTGTTTACAGTATTCTCTGACGGTAGTTTGCATTTCTTTGAGATCAGTGGTAATATCCCCTATATCCTTTTTTATTGTGTCTATTTGATTCTTCTCTCTTTTCTTCTTTATTAATCTGGCTAGTGGTCTATCAATTTTGTAGATTTTTTCAAAGAAAACAGCTCCTGGTTTCATTGATTTTTTGAAGGGTTTTTCGTGTCCCTGTCTCCTTCAGTTCTGCTCTGATCTTAGTTATTTGATGTCTTCTGCTAGCTTTTGAATTTGTTTGCTGTTGCTTCTCTAGTTCTTTTAATTTTGATGTTAGGGTATCAATTTTAGATGTTTCCTGCTTTCTCTTGTGGGCATCCAGTGCTATAAATTTCCCTCTACACACTGCTTTAAATGTGTCCCAGAGATTCTGGTACATTATGTGTTTGTTCTCATTGGTTTCAAAGAACATATTTATTTCTGCCTTCATTTCGTTATTTACACAGTAGTCATTCAGGAGCAGGCTGTTCAGTTTCCATATGGTTGTGCAGTTTTGAGTGAGTTTCTTTGTCTTTTTTTTTTTTTTTTTCCTTTTGGGCAGATCTGGGCTTAAGCTATCCTCCCACCTCTGCCTCCCTGAGAGCTGGGGTTACAGGCGTGAGCCACCGCGCCTGGCCTTGCGTGAGTTTCTTCATCCTGAGTTCTAATTTGATGGCACTGTGGTCTGAGAAAGTGTTTGTTATGATTTCCATTATTTTGCATTTGCTGAGGAGTGTTTTACTTCCAATTATATGGTCAATTTAGAATAAGTGCGATGAGGTGCTGAGAAAAAGATATATTCTGTTGATTTGGGGTGGAGAGTTCTGTAGAGATACAGAACTGGGCGCGGTGGCTCATGTCTGTAATCCCAGCACTTTGGGAGGCCGAGGCGGCGGGTCACGAGGTCAGGAGATTGAGACCATCCTGGCTAACAAGGTGAAACCCCGTCTTTGTTAAAAATACAAATATGAAATTCTCCCTCTGCAAAGATTCTAGACTTTAAATCATCCAATAGGTAAACACGATTACAGTGGGCTAGCTTTCAGTTCAGTGAAAGCTATTTGTGTTGACCCAGATATATCTTTGTCCCAACCTAAGGTACCTGAAATTGAGGGTGTGTCTGGATTAACTTATAAAGGTAAGCACAGAATATATAATGCTGTAGGTAATCATGCTGCGTATCTAACATTGCGCATGACAAGGATAATTGATTTTTCTTAAGAACTATTTGCAGGAAGGGTACTTGGGTTTGAACTTCTTAAGTGATAGGGTACATTTTTAAATATTTCACATTTTAAAAATATTGATAAGGCAATGGTCCAATAGGAATGGAACTAGCTGATACCTCATACCAATATTTAAGAAGTTAGTATCCACTCTGAAGCCTTGCTTAGGAGGGATGTTTCACAGGGTGGCTTTGAGAGAAATTCTTCAGGGAACAGAAGCCGAGACATATTTGACTTTAGTTCACTGGTCAAGCAAGCCTGAGGGTAAGATATGGGATTGTAATTGTATGTTAGCTTTAGGTTTTCATTGAGTTGAACTGAACTGCTAAAAAGAAACCACTCTTACAGTTCAGAATAACTGAAAAGCCATGGAGTGTGCTCATAATATCATCAAGTGGAGATGAATGGATACTCAGTGGTGCATTTGTAAAGTCTATGGAGAGAAAAAAACTAATTTTCTAATTTGTATTTCCGCGAGTAGAGATTATTTGTAAATTACTGTGTTCATACTTGGAGAAAGAGATTACTGGTTTAACTACTGCATAGTTTTTCATTACATGATTCACTTGAAACTATAAAGGTTACAAACTGTGTTTTGCCTTTACACATATACAATAGTTTGTCAAGAAGAAGTATCATTGTGTT
>NW_012121043.1:812498-822380 GCF_000951035.1 Colobus angolensis palliatus
TTTGTGTACAGAGCAAGTACAGAGAACACTGGATTTTCATTTATAAGCCATTAAATGCCATGGATTGAAATAGCACATGACATTTCTACCCACAAACTCTTGACCAGAAAGTCATATGGCCCAAATTAAATACAAGGCGGGTAGAGAAGTACCATCATCATGTCCTGGGAAGAATCTAAAAGTTGGATGAGATTTAGCACTAAAAGTCATTTTGTAGCCAGTTGTGAGCTATGGCAACCCCTTTGGGTCATATATATTTTAAAATGTAATGACATGACCTAATTATTTCTTAAAGTATTGTATCAGTTCATATTTACACCAGAGGTATGTGTTACGGTTAACTCAGTTTCACCAGTCCTGTTGGCATTTAAGCTTTCTGCTAGTCAGATCCATGTAATATGGTAATATGTCTGTAAGGCATCCTCATTTCCTCTTCTACGAATTTCCTATCCATGTCTTCCACAAGTTTTCCAGTGGCATTTCATTTGTTTATGTTGGTATCAGGAACACTCTATACATTCTAACTACTAATGCTTTTTCTGTTATGTATGTTTAAATGACTTCTATCATTTGGTGTCTTTGCTTTTAATTTTGTTTTAAATCCTATGACTTGTATAGAAATGTTAACTGTTCTCTAGGGATATTTATGAAAAATCTCCTGGCTGGGTGCAGGGGCTCGTGTCTGTAATCCCAGGGTTTTGTGGGGCCAAGGTGAGAGGACTGCTTAAGTTCAGGAGCTTGAGACCATCCTGGGTATCACAATGAGACCCTGTCTCTATAAAAAAATAGAAAAAAAATTTTAAAAAATGTGCTGGGCATGGTGGTGCATGCCTGCAGGCCCAGCTACTGAGTGGGGAGTGGGGAGGTTGGGTCAGGGGAGCATCTAGGGGTGGGGACAGAGTAGAAGCTGAGGTGGAAGAATTGGTTGAGCGTCCGATTGGACGCTCAGTGATCCATCATCTTGCCACTGGGATATGGACGCTTCAGTGATCCATCATCTTGCCACTGCACTCCAGCCTGGGCAACACAGCAAGATTGACTCAAAAAGAAAAGAATATCCTCCTTAAAGTGTAAGTTGTCCTGTTACTGACTGATCTGGACACTTCTGTTACCAGCCATTCCCAAGGCTTTTGTCAATCTTAATTGTTTTAACCAGAACCTTTATCAATAATTTCCACCTTCTCAGACAGTGGAAGTTTAGTAACATTTTAAATGTATTTGAAGAGTTCTTTCGTATTTGAAGAGTTAAATAACCCAAGAAAACACCTTATTAAACAGGACTATACATATATGCCTCTGTTCTGATACCTGGAGAAGTTAGATGCTGGAATGATTTTATATTGTATAGTTCTCCCCACATCAACTGCAAAACTTAAAGTGTAAGAAGAAAGACAGAATTTTAGGAAAAAAAATCATTCAGTGAAATTGAAGTAAAGTAGATAGAGAAAGTCATTTGGAAAAGTTGAGATACTCCTAAAATACCACTTATTTCAATAAATAATTTAGGTTTAAAATTTATAAAATTAAAACAAAATTTAAAAAAGTTTTAAAATGTATAGTCTAAGACAGTACATTAGAAAAAATCAAGATATATTGTTCTCTATAAACAAAATGATGACGTATTTCAAAATAAAGTTTAAAAATAATCAAGTGTCGATACTTTACAAGAATACTGAGAGAAGAAAATGTTTGAATCATATTGTTTGCCTAACTGGAATTTAATAGTTTCTTTGAAGCACAATCCTTAAAAATATATCATCTTATATTGTAACGTTCAGTGATAAAAACAATTAATTATGATTATATACACAAACACATATTCAGTTATGCATTATTTCATTCAAGGTCTCAATTAAATCAAGTAATATGGCCCTGAATCAATTAAATATTAATTCTTACAGTTTTAATTATTGCAGTGTTTATTCTCAAAGAGCAGATAATCTCTAACACACTGTTTATGAATTCTAGATTTGTAAGAGGATATTTCACCCTGTTATTTTTTTAGAATATCTTCTTTTCCTTAGTGCACTGAATTAAGTGGTATCTGTGATGACTTCTGAATTTAGGACACTTTTTGCTAATTTACAAACTGAAAATGAATTCTTTCTTTATTCTATAAAATAGAAACTTTAATTGCACTGTAAGAGCTGAGCTTTATCATCACATTTAATTGAGTCATCAGATAATTATTATGTATGGTTTGTTATTTTTATTTTTTGAAGCAATTTCAGACAAGATGTCAGAGATATGTACGAAAGTACTCTATAATTGAAGGCTCTATTGTTTCCATTAAAAGCAAGACTTCAGTTTCAACGTTCAGTACATGTTCAGGCTTCACTGGAGTTTAATAAACTATGCTTAAACCCAGAATAAAGAAGAATAAAACTTTAGAAAGCTGTGAATTTCGCTTTTTCTTTAGTTTCTTATTTTTCCTTATTCTTCATCCTGTCTTACTTCTCAGACTTGATGTATTTAAGTTTATTTCAATAGAAATCACATATAAAATTAAAAAGAAATGATAAGAATAAAATGCCAGTCTGTTAATTAATTATTTTAATCAATACAGATAAATTGATTAATTAGAACCAGTAAAAATGTCAAATGGCAAGAATAATTTTTCTGGTTAAACTTTATTATCAAAGTAGTCTATGGCAAGCATCTACATTATCAAAATATAATTCTTATTAACCACTAATAAGTCTAATACTAGCATATTTTGGCATTTCAAAGTTCTACATTCCACTGACAATATTAAAACAAAATGCAAAGTAATATTTTATTTTTTCATTAGAATATAGAATTCAGAAATTTTCTAGCCAAAAAAAATTAAGAAATTACTGATTTGAATGCTGTTGATAGAAATATGTAAAGTTGCTTTATTTAAAAACTTCAGGAATGAAATATTTAATATTTGGTGACAAGATGATAATTTGAGAAATAATGCCTTATCTATTTAAGAACCACCATTCAAACAGATTGATGACTGAAGTGTACAAAAAGAACTGTAGGCCGGTCGCGATGACTCACGCCTGTAATCCCAGCACTTTGGGAGGCGGAAGCAGGAGGATCGCGAGGACAGGAAATCGAGACCATCCTGGCTAACACGGTGAAACCCCGAATCTACTAAAAAAAGAAATTAAATATCAGCTGGGTGTGGTGGCGGCGCCTGTAGTCTCAGCTACTAGGGAGGCTGAGGCAGGAGAATGGCGTGAACCCGGGAGGCGGAGCTTGCAGTGAGCCGAGATCACCCCACTGGGAGAGAGAGCGAGACAAAAAAAAAAAAAAAAAACAGAAAACTATATCAAAGAACATCTTTAAATGACAAGATGGTCAAAAAAAGTCACATACGTTTTCCAATTTCAAAGTTAGGCTATATTTGTGAAAGTGTGTCTTAGAAAGCACCTAAAAACCAGTTGTCTAAAATTGACCAGGTTAATGATAAGTATAAATAATCTTCATTTTTGAAGTTTTATTAGAAATTCACAATTAATTACAATATCTTAATATTTGCAATGAGTTACTTGTGAGATTTTACACATATTTTCTCTTTTACTATACGGACCTTAATCACACATTATACTTAAAAATTGAAAGCTTAACTACATATTCATTCATCACGGTCATTTAAAAAATGGATTTGACACTGAATATGCCTATTTGAAATGGGTTTGACACAGAATAAGCCTATTTGAATGTTTTCTATGATCTTCTCGGTAAAAGAGTAAATGCAATTTTCATCAATACTATTTGCAGTTTTAGATAAAGTTAACAATAATGTCCTTTTTTAATCAAAAATAACTAGACATTTAAACTGTCTTTCTCACTTCAACAATAAGCCGTTTCCTTTCTCTCTCTGTTGTGTCTTTTTCTAAACTTAGTAAATTAATGACTGCTTTACATAGGAATGATTTGTATTAAATTCTCAAGAAAAAGTGTGTAAAATGCATTTAATCCGAAACAATAAACAAGTATATGATTAATTGCTTGCAACATGCCTGGCTTTAATGTGTGAAAATGAAGACGATACAGCAGCTCAATGCCTTCGAAACAATTCCATATCCACCTGGTATAGGAGCTCATTATTTACTGAATACTTAGCCAATCTTTTTGAAAGACTTTGCAAGATCTCTTATAGAAATAACACAATAGTGTTTTTTCTAGTCAAGTTTATAATATTTCATCATTATGTTTAGCATAATTAGACAGAAGACATCCACAAAATATTAAACATTCTAATATATGTGAAAGTGACCATCGAGTAATTCAAAGATCCAACTAGCAATTAGGAAACCCCATTAGCAACCTTTATTGTCCTGGGAGGTATTGGACACAAAATAAAAACAAACTCACTTTATTCCCATTCATGAATATACATCTGAAAGCAGATTTTGTTCTTAAACCTAGTGTAAAAATGAAATCTTTGAAAGTTCTAAAATGTACCTTCTTTGGAAGAAACATGCACATTTTCAAACAATATCTATTTGCATATGGACATTCTGTCAGATTATTTTTCACTAAATGACAACAACCTGATCTCACATTTCGAGAAGACTCTAAATGGAGTAGAAAAAAAATGCTGTTCTTACATATCCTCAACTCTCTGTGTTCTACATTTTTTTTCAGATAAAGCAACTGCACAGCTTTCAGACAGGATATTCATTTTCTACACGGCAGTAAAAGCATTATTTTGTATACACAGAAACTTCAGTTTGCTTCCCTAATCTTTGTTTCGTAGCATTCCTCTGTCTTTTATAATTTGTCAATAGAAATCTGGTTGTAGGTGGTATTCATATAAGCCAAAATATTGTCAGATCACATAAGCAAAAGAAAAGATTTGAGGAAAAAATTCTAATTTTACAGAGTACTGGGTACATTTATATGTTCATATTAAGTCATTGGTGGTTTTTGAAGATATCTACCACTGCACGGTTTCTATAAGTTGATATTGATAAATTTTTTAATTGGAAATAATTTTACTTTGTATAAGACATGTTTGTAGATATGATTTACAGCCTTTGTAGCTTAACAGTACAATGACAAACTTAACTGTTCGTGACATCATCACATTATTTCTGATGTTATTGAATTTTAAATTATATAAAACAAATATATCCTTTAATATTGAACAAAGTATCATCGAAAATGCATCATGTTTAAAACGTTGTGTAGTCCCAAAATGTAGATTCATCTTGCATTTAAAACAAGAGATGAACGAAAATTTGTTATATACTTCATAAAATCACTACTTTTACTATTATTTTGCTTTTACCTGTAACATTTTAAAACTTAAAGCATTTTAATCCTCAGATACCACTAAAAATTAAAGAAAAATCATTGATAGATTTGGATATTTGAAAACATAAAATACCATTTGTTAAATAAATAACCAGATGCTGATTTTGTTTACTATTTACACAAATAGGTTTTGTTATTGCCTCAAGTTTGAATTCGAAATGTTTATAAGGCTCCTGTCAAATATAAAACTCTGTAATACTATTCCTATGGACTGTCTAAGAAATGTACAACCTACTGTAGTATAAAAAAGACAATTGGAATTACTACCTATAATGTATTTTTCTTAAAAAAATGCTACCACTTTGTTATGTATCAGAAAACAGTAACAAACATAAACAAATAATCTAAAATGAAAGATATTATGTGTTTGGAAGTACCTCATATCCTAAGACTTGCTGAAGAAGTAAGGTCTCTGAATTTCCTAAGTACATTTCTGTGTCCCCAGAGAAGATTGCCCAACTCCACCATCGATGACACCAATTGTACAGTGCTCAAAGTTGGTTTTTATAGCTATTATCTTTTCTCCTAAAGTATATCTTACACAAGTTATAAGTTTCATGTGGGATTTACACTTTGCAGTAAGAATTTTTAAGGCATGACTATCAAGTTACTGGATAGATCATGCCTAAGAAAATGACAAACAATCCTGCTAAAAATGAGAAAAAAATAGACAATTAACTGCCGTGACCTTGTTATGCGTCAGAGAGCATATAGTCCAAGTTGCTGCTCACAGCCTCCTTATAATGGAGAAGAAATGTTCTGAAGACATGAACTCTGGGTGGGATATAGGCAAGGCAGAAAGAATCTGTGTACTGGATGCTGAACCAGTGGCAAGAAAAGGCCCAATCACTCTGGAATATGTAATATGATCTGATAAATCTCCTTTATTGTACAAGTCAGTTGGAGCTCAGGGTTTTTTTTATTTTTATTTTTTAAGCCAAAACTACCTTTATCTTCTTACCTTCTTAGAAATTTGCCCTTCTATGTGCTTGCCCTATGGAAACATCAGTATAAGTATAAAAAGCATGATATAAAAATATATTAATTACAGAAATAGTTGTATGAGGAAATGTTAAAAATTGTTCATTTTATACTATAATGTGCTAGTACTACAAAGTGTTACATGTCGGGTAAAAATGATAACATATATCTAAACTACTAATAGTGTAAATTAGTGTAATTAGTAAAATTTACTAACACTGTAAATTTTAGAAAATGATGCAGAAAGTGTTTAGAAAATAATTCCTTTTGTGTCAATTTAAAAAAATGTGGCATAAGTAAATATATATACATATATATATATATGACTTGAAAGAGTTGTAGCTACACTCTTAACAGTGCTAAACTCTAGAGCAAACAATTGCTTGTAGAATACAGTAAGAGATATGAAACGCATTTTATTTTAAAATACACTAATCGATTTTTTAAGTGTCCTTTATTTTTAAGTAGTCATGTATCTATGGGCTTTATGTGTACCTGGAACAAAATTAAGTGGGTATCAAATCTTAGTAATTCATTGAAAGATAGTGTTATGTGTTGTCACAAAATTTTATTGACAATAGGCTCTGGATTCTAAAATTGTTTAATTCTACAATTCCCAGCAGCCAGATACTAGTAAAAGTTGAGGCATAATGAAAATTTTCTTGCCAGGCGCGGTGGCTCAAGCCTGTAATCCCAGCACTTTGGGAGGCCGAGACGGGCGGATCACAGGTCAGGAGATCGAGACCATCCTGGCTAAAAACCCCGTCTCTACTAAAGAATACAAAAAACTAGCCGGGCGAGGTGGCGGTGCCTGTAGTCTCAGCTACTCGGGAGGCTGAGGCAGGAGAATGGCGTGAATCCAGGAGGCGGAGCTTGCAGTGAGCTGAGATCCGGCCACTGCACTCCAGCCTGGGCGACAGAGTCTCAAAAAAAAAAAAAAAAAAAGAAAGTTTTCTTATCATGAGTTTGAAAGGTAATTTGCAGGACTGTTGTCACAGAGAAGAAATAGTACAGGGGCTAGAAATAACTAGTAAGTAATAGTAGAGTAGATCTTATAAATACTAATATTTACAGAATAGATTTCAATCCCCAAATCCACATTTAGGAGCATTTGCATCCTGGTAAACAAGAGATTCTAAATAGTTATGAAGTATCCTATTTGCTCTTTGTAAATGAAACTATTTGTTTATAGCATACATATTCACGCATACAAAAAAAATACATTCGATATCTACCTACTTTGTGTCAGACCATGTGGTAGGTTTACAAATAATCTACAGCATTATATGAATAGATTTACTATCAATATAAAATTGTATTGTATACACAATTAACATGAAAAAAAGAAAATTAGATATATCCTTTTAGATTAAGACATATCTAATCTTATGTGTATATGTTAGAGTTATTTCGCTAGTATTATATGTGAGTTAAAGGATGCCATATCAGTTACAAGTAAAATACATAAGGAAATAGACATAATTGAGCTATATATCAATTTAAATTTAAAGAACATCAAATATAACTATACTATTTTGTTTTGAGTCATTACTAGTTACTGATGTTATTTTCTTAAATTTTGTGACTTTTAGATAATTTATATATATGATTATATACATTATCATAAATATGTTTATGAGAGCACACACATTTATACATATAAATATATTTGTATACATGTATATATATATATACACATCTTCAAAGTTCATTCACATGTCTAATTCGTGTGACTGTTTAAATTCCATACCATATTCTGATTATATTTTTAGAAATTTCTTAAGTATTTTGTAAGCATAGATACTGATTTATACACCTATGCTAATAATAGTAATTTAGTAATTGTCATTTTTAACGTCAACAAGAAATTTCCATGCTACATGATTATATACTTGAGAGTAAATATATGCTTCCATTACCAACATTATAGTTATTTCTATACTTCAAAAACTGTAATTAGAAAATCTGGATATTCCATTCCAGGGAATGCCAAGAAAAAGCATTAAAAATTAACATAAATCTAACCACAGCATTTATCTGAGCAATAAATCCCTAATATATAATCCTAACAATTCAAATATAATGAGTAAAAAATATTGCATTACTAAAAATATAGGGTAAATAACTAAATCATATAAGCATGAGTACAAAACATAATTTTACACTAAAATTAACATTTGGCTTTATCTTCCTCTTACAATGTAACAAATCATATTCAGAATAGACATTTTTAAATCTTATTAAACTAAAATTCCATTTATTATAACAAACCAATAAAAATTATATATATATATTTTTATTTTGTTAAGTTTTACCTTAAAAATTTTTACTTAAAAAGCTTGCGTTATTAAAATGATATATGTTTCTAAATCATGGAAGTTCAGTGTACCACGAAGTAGACTGAATTCAATTGGAACTGAATGGTTCATAAACCTGACTCTTCTCAACTCAAGCTCAAGCGTAACCACATTGGGAAATTGTACTGGATGAATGAATACAGTAAAGTTCACAGGGTTAGCCTGATTGAAATGAATTGTCTTCCACAAAGGCCAGCAATTTTCCCAGTGGTTGCTGATAAACCTTCTGAAAAAAAAAAAAAATTCAAATCTATGCCTTTTACAGTTCTCCTCAAATAGTAAGACACACTAGTTACAAAGGTAAATTAAAATATTTGATTATTGGTGATAACATTGTGATAATCTTATTATAATATCTTACTTTTTATCACACATTTTATATCGATATATATTCATACCCATATATGTTCTGTTTATCTTTTCTACTAATCTGTAAATCATCTCAGAAGACTCCTCACATTGAAGCATAATTACTGAAAAAAAAAGAATACAGAGAATTTTAGCTTAATTTATCATGGTGAACAGATAAATAGTGCTAAAAGGAATATACTGGGAAAGCATTGAATATTCATAGATTATTAAAGTGTATATATGTAGATAAAATTTTTTAGAAAGTATATAAAAAAATACCTTAGGTTATGCTTAACTCTGAAACAAATAGACAAACAGCAGTTCCATCTATGGAAACAATTCATTCTATTAAGTGATTTAATTTAATGAAAATGTAGAGTTATGGGTTACCGGGCAAATTTTAAAACAGTCTTCCAACAAAACTTTGCTGAAAACAACAGAGAATTATAAAAACAGAGAGAGAGAAATGCATCCCTATGAGAAATAAGGGAAAGTCATCTGCCACCTAAGAGACAATTTGAGATCTGTTGCTAGATATAATTTAAAAAGTAGACGGAAATTCTTCTTCTAGGGAAAAGAATTGATATATCTATGAAGTAAGCAGTAAAACCACGAGTTCTAGAATGAGGAGTGACTCTGAAATTTAACATTCCACTTGACAGCCCATCCACAAGCCTATTCAAAATATTCAGAGATGACTGGTGGGGCCAACCTATCCATATAGAATAGAGGACATAGGCATGGGCAAAGACTTCATGTCTAAAACACCAAAAGCAATGGCAACAAAAGCCAAAATAGACAAATGGAATCTAATTAAACTAAAGAGCTTCTGCACAGCAAAAGAGACTACCATCAGAGTGAACAGGCAACCTACAGAATGGGAGAAAATTTTTGCAAT
>NW_012121043.1:822805-849257 GCF_000951035.1 Colobus angolensis palliatus
CACTGGGGCCTAATATGTGGGGGGCGGGGAGGGGGGAGGAATGGCATTGGGAGTTACAACTGATGTAAATGACGAGTTCATGGGTGCTGATGAGTTAACAGGTGCAGCACACCAACATGGCACATGTATACATATGTAACAAACCTGCACGTTGTGCACATGTACCCTAGAACTTAAAGTAAAATTAAAAAACAAAAAAAGAAAAGAAAAAAAAAGAAGACACAAATAATTAAAAGCAGAAATAAAAAAGTGGGGCCACTACTACTGATCATAAAGAAGTAAAATAGATTATAACAGAGTGCTAGGAGCTATTGTACACTAACAAATTAGATGACCAAAAGGAATGTACAAACTCCTTGAAATACACAATTTACCTAAACCAACTCAAGAATTAGATAGATCAAATTAGCATTCAAAAACCTTACAACAAATAAAAGTCCAGAACCAGGTGGCTTCGTTGGTGAATTCTGCCAGATATTTAAAGACAAATTAACACTAATATCTCTCAAACTCTTCAGAAAAAAAAAAAAAAAAAAGAAGAGAAGGAAATGCTTCCTAACTAGTTCTGTGAGGAAAGGCATCACAAGAAACTTATAGATCAACATTCCTTATAAGTGTAGTACAAAAATCCTCAACAAAATAGTAGTAAACTGAATGTAAGCACATATAAAAGGCTTTTATACCATAACCATGTGGAGTTTATTTCAGGAATGCAAGGATGGTTCAATGTAAGAAAATCCAGCCATGCAGTGCACTACATTAATAGAATAATTTTTAAAAAAATGGACAATCACCTCAGTTAACCCAGAAGAGCATTTGTCAACATTCAAAACACATTCCCAATGAAAAACACTCAGAAAACTAAAAATGGAAGGGAAATTCCTCAACATAAATAAGCCCATAACTAACATCATACTCAAAGATGAAATTTTTTTAAATTGTTATTAAAATGACATTATGACAGTAAAGTCATTACAATTGTATTAGTTTGCCACGGATGCAATAATGGAGTACAACCAACTGGGTTGCTTAAGCAACAGAAAAGTATTGCCTTGCATATCTGGCAATAGAATATCAGTATTGTGGTGTCAGCAGATTTGATTCCTTTTGAGGGGTGTGAAAGACAATCTGTTTCATGCTTCTAGCCTAGCTAATGGTAGTTTTATGGCAATCTTTGTTATTCCATGGCTTGCTGAAGCATCGTTTCCAACTCTGCCTTCATCCTTGTATAGCATTCTACTTGTGTGTATGTCTGTATTCAGATTTTCCTTCTTATAAGGACACCAGTTATATAGAATTAGGAACCCTTTCAATTCCACTGTGATTCCAAATTAATTAATTACATAAGTAATAATCCTGTGTTTAAGTAAGTTCACATTTGGAGGCACTGAAGTTAGGACTTCAACATATAGATTTTGAGGGAACACAATCTGTCCACAAGAGTTTTCTCACTCTCTCCCACCAAATCCATGCCACTCCTTTTATGCAAAATATATTAACCTATGTCAATATCAATAAAAGTCTATCATGCCAACATCAACTGTAAGTCCAAAATCTAAACATCATCAACCCAATAAAAGGCTCAAATCCCACCATGTAAATTACCCAAATATTTCATAAATTAGACTTGGAGTATGATTCATCCTAGGAGTGGAATATTCATCCAAATTCATCCAAATACTCCACCTCAAAACTTGTAAAACCAAAATTAAACGGTGCAATAAGTATAGAACATGCATTCCTATTCCAAAAGGGAGAAATCAGAAGAAAAAAAATCTCACGTCCCAAAGAAGTCCAGAATCTATTAGGGTAAATTTTATTACATTTTAAATATTTTGAAAAAAATACTTTTAGATTGGATTTTATATCCTCTGAATTCACCTGAGTGGTGGACACACACATACATACATACACACACACACACACACACACACACACACACGTGCCACAGGGCTACAGGCATAGTAGCCCCACATGAGTCCTTGGTCATAGCCCTTCCTTCTGGAACTGAGTTGGTGAATTCACCATCTGGACCAAGGAGGCAGCCATACCCTTGTGGTGGTTCTTCCCTTTTTGTGAAAGATAACACATATTTGCAACCAAAAAGCTCTATGGGCCCAGTTCTTGGCTGTAGAATTACAAAAATCTAACAGATTTATTTCATGTATTTCTGCCTCTATCCCCTGCAGTCCAAGCTGGCAAACTTGTTGCTAAAATGGTTGATCAGATCTATAATTCAAGTGTTTAATCCCCTGTCCAGCAACACTCTTAGTCCTGTTTCAGGAGGAAACTATCAGGATAGGTTGAGAATCTTTCAAATCAAGTGCTGGTTTCTTTCTGCTAAGCACAATCTTTTTGAGTTTATCCCCCTCCTCTCACATTTTATTGAAGATAGTAAAAAAAAAAAATAAAAAAAAAAAGATGCTACTCAAATACTTTGCTTATAAAACATCTCTAAATATCAGGTTCATCACTTACAAGTTCCACTTTCCACTCAACAGAACACCATTCTGCCAAGTGCTCTACCACTTCATGACAAATATCACTGTTAGTTAGCTAGTGCTGCCTGAACAAACTACCACAAATTAAGTGGCTCAGG
The DNA here is from genome assembly GCF_000951035.1 of Colobus angolensis palliatus. Taxonomy (NCBI): domain Eukaryota; kingdom Metazoa; phylum Chordata; class Mammalia; order Primates; family Cercopithecidae; genus Colobus; species Colobus angolensis. The sequence continues at coordinate 825,405 of NW_012121043.1, forward strand.
GGGAAACTTACAGTCTCAAATTTGGAGGCTAAAGTCCAAAATAAAAATATTGACAGTGCTGATTTTTCCCTTTGTTTTTAAATTTTATTTTGGATTCAGAGGGTACATGTGCCGGTTTGTTACATGGATACATTGCATGATATTAAAGATCGGGATATAGATCTGTCACCAAGGTAGTGAGCAGAGTGCCCAATAGGCAGTTTGTCAGCCTATGTTCCTGTCCCTTCTTCCCTCCGCTGGCAGTCCCCAGTGTCTATTGCTTCTGTCATTAGGTTCATGTGTACTAAATTCTTAGCTCCTACTTATAAATGAGAACATGTGGTATTTTGTTTCCTGTTCTTAGAATAATTTGCTTAGGATAATGGCCTCCAGCTGCAAAGGACATTTGTTCTTTTTATGACAGAGTATTCCACACTTTACATGTACTGCATTTTCTTTATCCAGTCCTCCATTGATGGGTACCTAGGTTGATTCCATGCCTTTGCTATTATGAATAGTGCTGCAATGAACATATGAATGTACGTGACTTTTTGGTCTAAAAATCTTTAATCTTTTTTATATTTTATTTTATTTTACTTTATTTTTTTTTTTTGAGACAGCATCTCGCTTTGTCGCCCAGGCTGGAGTGCAGTGGCACTATGTCAGCTCACTACAAGCTCCGCCTCCCGGGTTCACACCATTCTCCTGCCTCAGTCTCCCCAGTAGCTGGGACTACAGGCATCCACCACCACATCCGGCTAATTTTTTGTATTTTTAGTACAGACGGGGTGTCACCGTGTTAGTCAGGAAGGTCTCCATCTCCTGACCTCGTGATCCGCCCGCCTCGGCCTCCCAAAGTGCTGGGATTACAGGCGTGAGCCACTGCACCCGGTCTTGGTATAATAATCTTATTTCCTTTGCACATATACCCAGTAATGGGATGGCTGGGTCAAATGGTAGTACTGTTTTAAGTTCTGTTTTCTCCATTTTGTAGCTCTGTTTTAACTTTTAGAGAAATCTACAAACTGCTTTCCACAGTGGCTGAACTGATTTGCATTTCCACAAACAGTATATAAGCATTCCCTTTTCTCTGTAGTCTCTCCAGTATCTATTGCTTTTTGACTTTTTAATAATTGCCATTATGACAGCATAAGATGGCATCTCACTGTGGTTTAATTTGCATTCTCTAGTGATTAGTGATGATGAGTATTACTGTGTATGTTTGTTGGCCACTTGTATGTCAGAAGTGTCTGTTCCTGTCTTCTGCCCATTTTAAAATTAGGTTGTTTGATTTTTGCTTATTGATTTATTTAAGTGCTTTGTAGATTCTGGATGTTAGACCTTTGTCAGATGGATAGTTTGTGAATATTTTTTTTCCATTCTGTAAGTTGTCTATTTACTCTGTTGACTATATATATATATATTTGCCATGCAGAATTTCTTTAGTTGAATTAGGTCCCAGTTGTCAATTTTTGGTTTTGTTGCAATTGCATTGGGGGACATAGCAATAAATTCTTTTTTAAGGCCAATATCAAGAAGAATATTTCCTAGGTTTTTTTTAGGATTTTTACAGTTTGAAGTCTTACATTTAAATCTTTAGTCCATCTTGAGATCATTTTTGAACATAGTGAAAAATACGGGTCCAGCTTCATTCTTTTGTATCTAACGAGCAAAGTTACCCCAGCACCTTATATTGAATAAAATTGTCCTTTATTCATTTTTGTCAACTTTGTCAAATATCAGGTGTTTGTAGACTTACAGCTTTATTTCCAGTTTCTCTATTCTGTTTATTCGGTCTATGTGCCCACTTTTGTACCAGTATCTTGCTGTTTCGGTTACTGTAGCCTTATAATATAGTCTGATGTTGGGTAACATGATGCATCCAGCTTTGTTCATTTTGCCTAGGATTGTTTTGCTTATTCAGTCTCATTTATGATTCAATAATATTTAAAATAGCTTTTTTTCCCCCCTATTTCTGTGAAAAATGATGCTGGTATTTTCAGAGGAATACCATATAATCTGTAAATTGCTTTGGGCAGTATGGTTATTTGAACAATATTGACTTTTCCAACCCACAAGCCTGGAATACTTTTTTATTTATTTGTGCCATCTCCGATATAGCTCAGCAGTGTTTTCTAGTTCTTTCTTTAGAGATGTTTCGCCTTCTTATATGTATCCCTAGGCATTTCATCTTTTTTTTTTCTTTTTGGCTATTGTAAATGGAATTGTGTTCTTGATTTGACTGCCAGCTATAATGTTATTTACGTATAGAAATGCTACTGATGTTTGTACATTGATTGTTAACCTGAGATTTTACTGAAGTAATCTATCTGTTCTAGGGACATTTTGGTAGAGTCTACACGGTTGTTTCTTCTAAGGGCTGTGAGAAAATAATCTAGGCATCTCTTTTCGGCTCAAAGATGACTATTTACCCCAAATATCTCTTTCATTGTCTTCCATTAATATATATCTGTGTCCAAATTTCCTGTCTTTCAGGGCCACTAGTCAGATTGAGGCCAATCCCAATGATCACACTTTAATTGATTACCTGTGTAAAGGCTTATCTTCCAATAGAGTCACATTCTGAGGTACTGGGGATTACAATTTAAACATATAAATGTTAGGGAACACAGCTCAATTTAAAACATCAATAAAAAATAGAGACAGTAGTCACCGCGATTTTTATTTCTACTAATTTGACATCAACACTACATAGTAAATATAAAGTGTGCCATGAAGCCAGACTGCCTTGGCATATCCCTGTCCCACTATGTCTTGAGATGTGACGTTTGGCAAGTAATTTTGTGCTCTAGGAACTGTTCAACATAACAGATAAATAGTTTCTTTAACTGTTTTGTTACGTACTAAATGAAGTAATGTTATGAAGTCTGTCAAGAAATGCTTGACACATAGTTAATGACATATATTAGTTTTTCATCATAAGGAGTTAGATAAAGAAATTATTACATATTTCTTTAAAAAACAATGCATGATATCTACCAGGTTTGTCTTTCCCATGGTAGCTCCTCTTTACCGCTGTTGCCTCTTGTTAATTTCAACAGAAAAGCTGACTATAGCGCCATTCATTCACTACCAGAAAAAAAAAAAATGGGCAGACAATAATTTGGATCTTAAAAATTTGAGTCTTAAGACACATAAAATGATACTAGCTAGATTCTTGGATAACTACAACGGTCATTGAAAATCTGCTGCTAAGAAACAGTGATATTTTCTACTTCTTTTCTTCTTGAAGCAGGTCTTACAAAAATTTCCTTAGTTTGGAGACCTGCCATTTTTTAAAATAAAGTTCCAAAAAAGACCTGTAAGTTTAGCAAGCAGAACCCGTTTCAAGTTACATATTTAAGAATCTTTCATTCTTGACTAATTATAATTTGATCCTTTAAGAAATTACGTTTCAGTACTCTTAAAAATGTATTATGTTGCGGCCGGGGGCGGTGGCTCAAGCCTGTAATCCCAGCACTTTGGGAGGCCAAGACGGGCGGATCACGAGGTCAGGAGATCCAGACCATCCTGGCTAACCCGGTGAAACCCCATCTCTACTAAAAAATACAAAAAACTAGCCGGGCGTGGTGGCGGCGCCTGTAGTCCCAGCTACTCGGGTGGCTGAGGCAGGAGAATGGCGGGAACCCAGGAGGCGGAGCTTGCAGTGAGCTGAGATCCGGCCACTGCACTCCAGCCTGGGCAACAGAGCGAGACTCCGTCTCAAAAAAAAAAAAAAAAAAAAAAATATTATGTTGCTATGGTCTGAATATGTCGCTTAAAATTGTTGCTGAATTTCTCAGTCTGTAGAACTGTGAGAAATACATTTCTTTTGTTTGTGAGTCACTCAGTTTGTAGTATTTTGTAATAGCAGCCCAAACAGACTAAAATATATATTGTGACAATGCAAATGGATGTAAACATGTCAATGATGTTCCAAGTCTCTCTTGAATGTCATGATCCCAGACGAAGTTTGACATAACTTGTAATGCATGCTATTTAAGAACAATCTATGATTTCCAAAAAGCTGGATGACTGGGTTCGGAGCCAAAGTGGTAGAGGTGTGAGTGATGTACATTGCAACTGTTGGTAATAAACCACTTTCAACATGTTAGCTCGGCATTACCGAAAACTCAGAGAATGATGTGAGAGCCTGAAGTGGCCATATGGGACTCTTTATCCAGTTATGTTTAAAGATACAAAAGGGGGTTTTATATTTAGCTAAGTTGGTAAACTCTACGAAAAAGAAATACGTATGTTGCAGTAGAATAAGGAATGGAATTGTGGAAATCCCTGAATAGGTTTTGTTTAAATTTTTAGTGGTAAAAATTTCCAAAATTACTTCAGTTTTATTTTTGAAAAACACCAGAAACACAAACCCATAAATTATTAATAGGTGGGTCAGTATTCTAGGTAAAAAAACAAAACAAAACAAAACAAAAAAAACCCTAAATGCTTTCTATCTGAAGTGCAAATTACAATAAGACAATGACAAGATGGTTGATGAAAAACCTAAATAGTAGTTACAACCTCTTGATCAGTTAAAAATAAGTGCTGTATATCTCTATAAATTTCCATCATCTTGTCCATATGTCTGTTTAATTATTTATTTTCTCTTCATTGATCTAACTAATATAATGTGAAATGTATACCTGTATATGAAAGTTTTTAGTTAACGTTTGCACTTGCTTAAGAATTTGTAGAACATAGGAAAGTTATTGGGACAGAACTAAGTAACATAATGAAATTATTCAGATATTCTAGTGTCCAGGTGTCTGACAGTATTCCCTCTGGATTTAATAGTTAGAAATTTCTAGTCTCCACTGGGAAGGATTATTGCTTCCAGTCATATAGCTGTATTTTCTTAAGTAGTTTGTATTCACAGGAATAAATGGGTGCATACACTGAGCAAACAAAGGGAAGGATATAGTTGTTGATTAACTTTGGCTATCTGATATCCTTTCCCTTGGTGATTTGTGTGTGTCTGTGTGTGTGTGTGTGTGTGTGTGTGTGTGTGTGTGTGTGTTTGAGACGGAGTCTCGCTCTGTGGCCCAGGCTGGAGTGAGCGGGGCCATCTTGGCTCACTGCAAGCTCCGCCCCTGGGTTCCCGCCATTCTCCTGCCTCAGCCTCCCCAGGAGCTGGGACCACAGGCGCCGCCACCACGCCCGGCTAGTTTTTTTGTATTTTTAGTAGAGACGGGGTTTCACCGTGTTAGCCAGGATGGTCTCTATTTCCTGACCTCGTGATCCGCCCATCTCGGCCTCCCAAAGTGCTGGGATTACAGGCTTGAGCCACCGTGCCCGGTCGGTGATTTGTGTTTTATTCAGTATGTAGCTCTGATGAAATTGCCAATAAAAGGACCAAGCTTAACTGACCACAAGAGGTAATATGGAATCCACACTATCACATTCCAGTTTTCTTAAAATTTAATCATGAGTTGGGTTTTCAAGGACAGGAGATATCTGACATTGGGTTATCTGATGGCACAACAACAAAGGGACATTTTACACTGGTCTGAGCTGCAATCAATGGACCTGAGGCCATTCTTGAAACCAGGTGATATACTGGGTAATCATTTGATTTTTTTTTTTTTTGCTACTCAATGTCATTTTACTAAATCATTTATTCATGTTTAATTATGTAAGCAAATATTTCTACTGCTTATAATTGAAGAATTCTTAGGCTATAAACCTAAAAAGAAAATAATTTAAAAAAATAAAATATTGACTTTCAGAAAATTAAAAAACATACAGATTTACAATTATATATTTATTTATCAATAAGAAAGAATGAACCATACTCATAGTAAAAGCTCAGAATGGCTAATTTCTATAAGTAAGAGTTATTAACTAAAAATACAGGCATATTTTATTATAATTCACAATAAAATTAGATGTTTTACTAACATATAATACTATATAACTGATTTCAAATTAAGCTCAGAGTTCCAAAAGTGGCTAATGGTTAATAAGCCACGATATGCATTATCAATATGTTATAATAATGTCAAAATATTGGTATAGCCTTAATCAAATATGTAAAGATTGCCTCATGAAATCAAATTTCTCAAATAATGTTAGTGTAGAATGCTTAATAAGAACATTGAAGATGATTTACAACTTGAATAGTTTCAATTTTTTTAACAATCAGGTTTCTTAGCAAACATGGAAAGTGGAATGCATGAGTACGTAATATTGAGAATACATTTCAGAGACAGAAACCCATTGTGAAGCAAGGAGCACTTTGTTGATTACAGTAAAATTTATGTCAGATACAATGTTTGGAGTGATGACCATCATGACAGTGTTGAAATTATTAAACATTTTTACAAGGTGCCTGGGACTCTACTAAGTCATTGTATTAGTCTGTTTTCATGCTGCTGATAGAGACTTCCTTGAGACTGGGGAGGGGGGAAAAGAGGTTTAATTGGACTTACATTTCCACATGGCTGGAGAGCCCTCAGACTCACGGCAGGAGGTGAAAGGCACTTCTTTCATGGCGGCAGCAAGAAAAAAATGAGGAAGAAAAAGCAGAAACCCTTGATAAACCCATCAGATCTTGTGAGACTTACTCACTTTCAGGAGAATAACATGGGAAAGATCAACACTCATGATTCAATTACCTTCCCCGGGTGCCTCCCACAACACGTGGGAATTCTGGGGCATAAAATTCAAGTTGAGATTTGGGTTGGGACACAGCAAAACAATACCAGCCATTTATGAGTTTACTCTTACTTAATTTTAATGCAACTCCTACTAGATGAGGATATATTTTTGGAGAATGTGTGTACAGAACAGAAAATCAGAAAGTATTTGCAAGACTTATTTTAACAGTACCGGGTAAAGATTTTCATTTTCATTCCCTAAAATTATGCTGTACACCTTGGAAATTGGTTTTAGTTATATAGAAATAGCCATGAAGACTAACAATATTTATGGGCAAATAAACAAGTCTGAATTTCATAGTTTTGCTTTAGTCAGATCCTTACAGTTAAATGTGATTTTTTTTTTTTTTTTTTTTTTTGAGGCGGAGTTTCACTCCTGTTGCCTAGGTTGGAGTGCAATGCTGCGATCTTGGCTCAACACAACCTCCGCCACCCGGGTTCAAGCGATTCTCCTGCCTCAGCCTCCTGAGTAGCTGGGATTACAGGCATGCACCACCATGCTTGACTAATTTTGTATTTTTAGTAGAGATGGGGTTTCTCCATGTTGGTCAGGTTGGTCTTGAACTCCCGACCTCAGGTGATCCGCCTGCCTTGGCCTCCCAAAGTGCTGGGATTACAGGCATGAGCCACCAAGCCAGGCCAAGATTAATGATTTTCACTTGACTCAGAAATGTAACACAGTAGGCAAGCCATTGAATTTTGCATAAATTAAAGCATATGTTTGCTCTTCTAAGCCATACCTGTGCATATAGTTAAGTTTTTCAGGTAATTACTTCCAGGTGCTTGCCTATAGGAATTCACCACAGTGCAATGAAATCAGAGTAATAAACTCATCAGCAAAAATTAACCCATCGGCATGTTACATAGACACGTATATTTAAATGACATCAGTATTATAATTTGTGGATTTTAGATGTTTATGTTCATGATGAAGACAGTCTCCTCCTAGATAATTAAGAAGATCTACATACAACTAGGTATATTTGACTTTATCCTAAGCTCATTGGACTATTTCATATGCCCAATTTTTAAATGAGGCTTTTAGATTTTTACCATTAAATATACAGAAATCTTTATGATTTGATGGTCCCATCATTCTAGTTAAGTAAAATATAATGCAACTTCCTTTCTACTATCTGTTCATTTTGGTTTCAGGCTCTGTGAAGAAAATTTAAATTGAATATTAAACATTAGTTTTGGTGAAAAGAACTGAAATATTTCCTATTTTAGCATTTTATTTTCTAAAAATATTGTCTTAAATTGCTGGGTTTACTTTAAATGCATATAAGAATAATAAATTTCTGTCCATTTCAAGTTCTTACGTGTGGTACTTAGAGTTGTTGCATAATATTTTGATGATTTTAAGAGTTGACAGAGACTCTATATTGCTATTTATATTAGAACAAATACAAGTATTTTATTTGAAGCAGCAAACATTTCATTGAGTACCTATTGATATTTATTAAATTCCTATGGTATAAGTATTGTTAGTTGCAGGGAACACCACTCATAAAAACATGTAAGGTCTATGTAAATAAGTATAGAAATATGAGTAAATAAGTATAGTAAATATGAGTAAAATTATATACCTATATATATTTACATATATATAGCCATTTAAAAAATATACTTTTTGTCATATATTTTGGCCTTGTGTTTTATTTTTGCTCAAACCATTATGTTATTCTTATAAAACAGTACTACTGAGCAACATTCAGGTAGAAAGTCAACTTTAGCAGGATTATTTATCTTCATTTTTTTTCAGCTCCTCTATTTTCACTTATATGTAGTTAGGAGCATTACAAGACATAAGGAATGCCTAGCTGAACAAAATCCCTCTAGAAAACTTGAAAATTGCAAATATATCCTAGAAACACAAATGATTCTTAAATTTATTCTATGACAAAAAACTCTAAATTTAGATTTTAAAAATCTCAGAATAAAAGTAGAATTTTCTAAATTTCAAAGACATGAGAAATTAGATGAAGTTACATATTGATTTACAGTAGATTTGGAGGGAATATTTAGATTCTACCTGTTATAGCATTAATGTATTTTAAGAAAAGCATGTATGTGTTTAAAAGTTACTTACCAATGCAACAGTGTCGGAAGGTGGAGGCTAATCAGTTTTTCAATTCGACTATGAGGGCTCCACACTCATGCATGGATTGATTTCAGTTATAAAAGTGCTTGAGTCTATGAGTCCAACCTCTTTCTCTCACTCACTCTTTCTTTGCACTGACACCATCCGGTGAAACAGCAAGCAGGCACTCACCAGATGTGGGCCCATGATCTTGTACTTCCCAACATTCAGAACTGGGAGCCAAAGAAATTTGTTTATTTTTAAAGTCTGTGCTACTCTGTTAGAGCTGCATGAAACAGACTAAGACATCATCGGTGCATCACATATCAATGACCCTTATATGTAAATTTGGTGGATATTATTTTTGAAAAAAAGTTGAGACCACTATAGAGACAGCATCAATTAGGTATTGTGAATAATTAAACAATCTGAGAGACCTGTCAATTCATAACCAACCCTTACATAAGACAGCCTTTTTTAAGCATTATGGTATCACAAATATATGGAAATACTCTTGAAAAGACTCTCTGATAGAGAGTATTGGGAGTTGTTTTTCAGGAAGCTAACAACAACAACAAAAATCCAAAAGCAAATGGGACTGCAGTCCTGAGCACCTGGGAATGTGGTGGCCAAGAACTTGGATTTCTGCATACTGTAATAGAAGAAGTAATACAAAAAAACACAGAGGCATGGAATCAGGAAGCCAGTTTCAGAGAAGTAGGAAATTACAAGTACAAGAAGACAGAGTAAGAGCTTGATCTAAATTTGCAATTACAAGTGTTTGGTAGATGCTTTGAGCACAGATCTTTATAGCAACACTGAAGTTAATAATATCAATTATTGGTACATCAGCAAATGATTGAATTGGTCTAAAATTGCTCAAAACTAAAATGTGTGAGGAGCAGTTTACAATTTCCTAGCTTAGTAGGGATTTCCACTACTTAGCTACCAGCAGCAAAATGTTTGGAAAAAAAAATCTTCCACAAATTAGGCTCTTTGACAGTTATAGGTTAAAATAAACCATAATTTATCAGTTGCTAATCATGTAAAACAAAAGCAATCCAGAATTCAGCATGAAAATAGGTATTTGTTATGCTCACTGGAAAATACACCAACTGGGAAATCTGTGTTTCATATTTTAGATTTACCGGTGCAATGGCCTGGTTCTACTTTAAGCATCAGTTCTAAGAATAAGTTGGGGCATTGTTCTGGGTGGCTTTTACCGTGGAATGAGGAGGCTACATGAGTAATGTTCTTATCACAGCAATGGTAAACACAAGAAGGCAAATAGAAACATATGCTTCAAAAAGAATTAGAATAGATACACTATCATGTCATCTGCAAACAACTGGGCAAAATTAGTCAAAGGCCAAGGTATCTATAAAAGTAATGGGAATATATAATATGTCTCTTATTAGTATCACTTCAGTTATGTAAGAAATGACCTACATACAGGCAAAGATTTAGAACAAAAATTCAATCAGCCACCTATCACTTCCCAAATATTAACAAATTTTGTGACAATCAAGACATTGCAAGAAAATATCAGAAACTAATTCAAATAAAATTAAACTTAAGAACTACAGAAGTTACATTATAGTCAGAATGTTTTATCTCCCCAGATTCATATGTTGAAACTTAATATCCAATGTGGTAGCATTAAGAGGGACTTTGGGAGATTAGGTCATGTGGACAGAGCCCTCAGGAATGGCATTAACTTCCTTATAAAGGAGGCCCGCAGGTGCTCATTCACTCCTTGCTCCATGTGAGCAAACATACAAGGCACCACCATTGAGCAAAAAGCCTTCAGCAGATCTTGAGTCTTTTGGTGCCTTTTTCTTAAAAGTGCCAGCCTCTAGAATTGTAAGAAATAAATTTCTGTTGTTCATAAACTCTCCAGTTCGTGTCCTTTTTGTTGCAGCAGCAAAAATAGACTAACATACGCTGTATTTGTTAAGTTCAGAAAATAAAATTATTCTGCATAAACATGTTTAAAGAAACAACAGATAACATTACAAAGGCAAGTAAATGCTAAGAAACTGTCGGCAACGATGAGTTAGACTTGAAAAAATTAATAAAATATCTAGAAATACACCACATAACTTTTGCCAAAAGTCAATAGATGAGTGAAAAACCAAAGAAAGAATTAATATGGAAGAAATATATAAGAAATGTATTTATAAGGCATTATAAAGAGATATGAATATGAAAAACAAAAAAAGAGAGGCTAATTATTAAGAGGAAAGAATCAGAAGTGTCATCACTTATCTGAAAGAAGAAAGTGAGAAAAGGAAGTGAAAAACTAAAGAGAAAATGCTTATGGATTATCCAAAATTGGTTTAAAATGTAAATTTACAGATCTAGTAAAAATATTGCCTCAAAGGTAGGATAAGATAAATAATAATCACTAATATCTGTATTATTAGTCTTCTGAAAATTAAAATAATTTGAGACAGATGATTTTGAAATCAGTCACAGGAGAAGACATTATTAGAGAAATTATAGTTACAATGACATCTTGTTTGGCAACAAAACAGCTAATGAGAGCCAAAAGGTAGTAAAATAATATTTCAAAAGTGAAGGTAAAAATAACTTTTATAATTGTATGCCCAGTAATATCGTTCTTCAAAATTAAATGATATGAAAGTACTTTTAGATACATTAAGTTAGTCACTGAAATATTTATTCTAAATGAACTGCTAAAGGACAAGCATCAAGAAAAGAAGATATGACTAAAATTGTCTAAGATAGAAGAACATACAATTTTTAAAATGTTTTTGTTTTGTTGGGTTTTTAATGTTTAATTTTTATTTTTAAGTTTGTATTAAGTAGGTTTAACTGTTGAGGGTGAAAAAAAAGAAATCAGAATCAAAAGATTCTACCAATATGTTTATATATGTCTCTGTGTATATGTTTAAAGGAAGGAAATCTTCTCATATGATACAATAACTAGAAATCTGTAGTTCTAATGTTTCCTTAACATGCATACATACAGACACATATAAACATATATGTGTTTAATTTGTCAATATTTTCTTTTACTTAAAGTATCACATGGGACACTTCAAGTAAAATAAAATTTCTCAACAAATTAAATTAAACAGAATTAATAGGAGCAAAGAATAATTCATAAATTGTGAGAGCACTCACAACCAGAAGAGGTACGGAGAACTCTTCCCAGCAGTGTGAGTGGTGAGCTTTAACAGTTCAACACTGCAGCAAAGTGGAGAAATCACTGGATTGTCTGCAGCTAGGAATGTGGTTTATTTGGGCAGGATGTGATGAAGCATTTGTCTTATTTGGCCATCATGTGATCAGTTGGCTTCCTAGGATTGGTGGAAGCTCCATTGTTAATGATTGTATAAAAAGTGGACTGTGTATTAGTGCATTTTGATGATGCTGGTAGAGACATACACGAGACTGGGAAGAAGAAAATATTTAATTGGACTTACACTTCCACGTGGCTGGGGAGGCCTCAGAATCGTGGCAGGAGGCAAAAGGCACTTCTTATATGGAGGCAGCAAGAGGAAATGAGGAAGATGAAAATGTGGAAACCCCTGATAAACCCATCAGATCTCGTGAGACTTATTCACTACCACTAGAATAGTATGGGGGAAACTGCCTCCATAATTCAAATTATCTCCCACCGAGTCCCGCCCACAACATGAGGGAATTATGGGAGTACAATTTAAGATGAGATTTGGGTGGGGAAAGAGAGCTAAAATATATCATTCCATCCCTGGCCCCTCCAAATCTCACGTCCTCACATTTCAAAATGAATCATGCCTTTCCAACAGTCCCCCAAAATCTTAACTCATTGCAGCATTAACCCAAAAGTCTACAGTCCAAAGTCTCACCTGAGACAAGGCAAGTCCCTTCCGCCTATGAGCCTGTAAAATCAAAAACAAGCTAGTTACTTCCTAGATACAATGCGGATAGAGGTATTGGGTTCCAAATGGGAGAAACTGGCCAAAACAAAGTGGTTACAGAGCCCATGCAAGTTTGAAATCCAGTGGGGCAGGCAAATTTGAAAGCTCCAAAATGATCTCCTTTGACTCCAGGTCTCACATCCAGGTCCCACTGATGCCAGACACGGGTTCCCATGATCTTCAGCAGCTCTGCCTTCGTGGGTTTTCAGGGCATAGTCTCCCTCCTGGATGCTTTCATGGGCTGGCCTTCAGTGTCTATGACTTCCAGGTGAACGGTGCCAACTGTTGGTGGATCTAGTCACTAGTTGCTGTCTCAGTAGGGATTCTATTTGGGGACCCCAACCCCATATTTCTCTTCTGCACTGCCCTATCAAAGGTTCTCCATAAGGGCTCTGCCCCTGCAGCAAACTTCTTCCTGGGCATAGAGGCATTTCCATACATCTTCTGAAATCTAGGCAGAGGTTCCCAAACCCCAGCTCTTGACTTCTGTGCACTTGCATGCTCAACACCACGTGGGAGCTGCTAAGGCTTGGGGCTTGCACCCTCTGAAGCTATGGCCCAAGCTCTGCGTTCTCACCTTTCAGCCGCAGCTGAGGTGGATGGGATGCAGGAAACCAAGTTCCTAGGTTGCACACGCAGGGTGACCCTGGACCTGGCCCAAAAAACCATTTTCTCCTGGGCCTCCAGGCCTGTGGTGGAACGGGCTGCCATGAAGACCTCTGACATGCTCTGGACACACTTTTCCCATTGTCAAGAGGATTAACATTAGGATCCTTGCAACTTATGCAGATTTATGCAGCTGGCTTGAGTTTTTCCTCAGAAAATAGGTTTTTCTTTTCTATCACCTTGTCAGCCTACAAATTTTCCAAACTTTTATGTTCTGCTTCCCTTATAAAACTGAATGCCTTTAACATCACCCAAACCACATCTTGAATGTTTTGCTGCTTAGAAATTTCTTTGGCCAGATACCCTAAATCATCTCTCTCAAATTCAAAGTTCCACAAATTGCTAGGGCAGGGGCAAAATACTGCCAGTCTCTTTGAGTAGCCTTTGCTCCAGTTCCCAACAAATTCCTCATCTCCATCTGAAACCATCTTGACCTGGAGTTTATTGTCCGTATTGCTATCAGACTTTTGGGCAAAGTCCATTCAACAAGTCTTCAGGAAGTTCCAAACTTTCCCACATTTTCCTATCTTTTTCTGAGCCCTCCAAACTATCCCAACCTCTGCCAGTTACACAGTTCCAAAGTCCTTACATATTTTCATGTATATTTTCACAATGCACCAATCTACTGGTAGCAATTTACTGCATTAGTCCATTTTCATGCTGCTGGTAAAGACATACCTAAGACTGGGAAGAAAAGGAGGTTTAATTGCACTTACAGTTCCATGTGGCTGGGGAGGCCTCAGAATCATGGCAGGAGGCAAAAGGCACTTCTTACATGGTGGCAGCAAGAGAAAATGAGAACGATGTAAAAGTGGAAACCCTTGATAAAATCATCAGATCTCATGAGATTTATTTTGATTAACATAATGATTTCCAGTTCTATCCATTTTGATGCAAATTACAGAGTTTCATTCTTCTTTACGACTAAATAACATTTCATTGTGCATATATACTACATTTTAAAATCTGCTAATCTATTGATAGGCACCTAGGTTGATTCCCTATTTTGGCTACTGCAAATAGTGCTGCAATAAACATGAGAGTATAGATATCTCTTAGATATATTGGTTTCCTTTCTTGTGGATATATACTCAGTAGTGGAATTCCTGGATCATATGAGAGATCTATTTTTAGTTTTCTGAGGAACCTCCATAGTGTCTTTAGTTTTCTGAGGAACCTTCATGCTGTTCTCCATAATGTCTTTCCCAGACACTCCATGCTGTCTTTTCCTAGACAGTAAATGTACCAGTAACAGTGTATGAAGGGTACCCCTTTCTCCACATCTTTGCTGGCATTTATTATTGCCTATCTTTTTGATATCAGCCATTTTAACTGGTGTGAAATAATATTGCATTGTGGTTTTGATTTGCATTTCTCTGATGTTTAGTGATGCTGAACATTTTTTTAAATATTTGATGGCCATTAGTGTGTTTGCTTTTGAGAAATTTCTGTTCAGACCTTTTGTCCATTCTTAAATTGGATTATTTATTTCTTGCTATTGAGTTGTCTAAGCTTCCTATATTTCCTGGTTATTAATCCCTGGTTAGATGATGGTAAATATTTGCTCCCATTCTGTGGGTTGTCTATTCATTTTGTTGATTGCTTCCTTTTCAGTGCAGAAGAATTTCAGTTTTATATAATCTCAACTGTCTATTTTTGTTTTGCTTGCCTGTGTCTTTGAGGTATTACACAAAAACATTTTTGCCCAAAATGTTGGAGCATTGTCTCCATTATTTTCTTCTAATAGTTTCATAGTTTCAGGTCTTAGATTCAAGACTTTAATTCATTTTAATTTAATAGTAGTGTATGATGAGAGGTAGCAGAGTAGTTCAATCTTCTGCACATAGTTGTCCAGTTTTCCCATCACCATTTATTGAAAAGACTGTCTTTTCTTCATTGTAACCTCTTGGTTCCATTGAAGACTATGAATTGTTTGTAAATTTGTGGATTTATATCTGAGTTCTCTATTCTGTTGAGAATATATCTGCTTTTTTGAACTATATATCTGCTTTTATGAGAGTACCATACTGTTTTGTTTAGCATAGCTTTGTAATAAAGTTTGTTCTTTTTGCTCAGGATTGCTTTTGCTATCTGGAGTCTTTTGTGGTTCCACGTAAATTGTAGAAGATTTTTTTTTCTATTTCTGTGAAGAATATCACTTGTATTTTGGTAGGAATTGTATTGAATCTGTAGTTTGTTTTGGGTACTATTGTTATCTTATCAATATAAATTCATACAATCCATGAGCATGACCTATCTTTTCTATGTTTTTCTTCTATTTATTTCATCAGATTTCTATGAAATTTTTTACATAGATCTTTCATTTATTTGATTGGATTGATTTCTAGGTATTTTATAACATATTTATTCCAGCTATTGTAAATGAGATTGCTTTCTTGATTTTTTTCGGATTGTTCACTGCTGGCATGTATAAAGGCGACTGATTTTTGTATGTTGATTTTTTATTCTGCAATTTTACTGAATTTGTTTAACAGTTCAAATAGTTTTTCTGGTGGAGTCTACTAAATTTCTTTACCTATTTATCCATTCATGGACATATATATTTATATTTTTGCTGCAGATAAAAGTGCAGTTTTTTAACATACTGATTTCTTTCTTTTTTTTTTTTTTTTTTGATAAATACCCAGTGGTGAAATTGCTGGATCATGTGATAATTTTATTTGTATTTTTTTGAAGAACCTTCATACTGTTGGTACAACTATAATGGATGTACCAATTTATATTCCCAACAATGACATATAAGGGTTTCCTTTTCTCTACATTTTTTATTGCTCTGTATTTTGATAATAACCATTCTAATTGGAGTGAGACGATATTTCCTTGTGCTACTTCACTGTGATCTCATTTTATTTTGGTTTGCATATACCTAATGATTAGTGATATATAAATTATTTAGCCACTAAAGCCTTTAGGGTAGAGTCAACTATAGCAGCTAATATTTGAGACAGGGTTCTAATTATAGTCTCATTTATATTTACACTAAGCAGCAGAAGGAACATTAAAACAAAGATGTCCTTTTAGAGGAGTTTATGCCTGCTGACAAATTACTCTTTATTCTACAGTTCAAATTATAAGGTATTGACCAATGTTGAGGTTCTATTTGAATGTGGAATAATCTAATTCAAATCTACATTGAGCTCTAAAATAAGAAAATACCACTGACTGAGACAGGATTTGCTTATCTGTATGTTACCATCCATAGATAGAAGAAAATTGTGGAGGGCTATATCAGACAGTACCTGTGGGATGCTTTCTTGTATTTGGGGTCATGAATAGGGAAGTGAAAAGGCTGTACAATGATATCATTGTATGGTTAGAGGCTACTGACAGTTAAGGGATTAAGGTAATACGTTTGTTCACAAATCATCAAATTATCTTTCACTTCGGTTTACTTACTCAATTTATGGAATAATTTACCTGAAAAACTCTCACTATAGGTTTTTCCTACTGTTAGATTTATAAAAGGAATCTTCATACATGGATCTAAAAGTCAAACCCTATAGAAAGGACTAGATGTTCAATTTGAACAAGCAGTTGCCCTTGGAGGAGGAACTAAATTTGTTACAGGTGAACCAGAGGATCTTTAACTTTTGTAGGAATTTAGGTTTAGCTTGACATATTCAACATTCAGGTAAGTTTTCTGCACAAGCTATCAAACATGAAATCCTAATCATAGTATTATTTTGCCACACTAAACAAAAAGAAGGCATGGGGAAAAGAGGAGAAGGGAATACGGGTTTAGTATTGTTAGTGAAGTCTTGATCCATAATCTTGGGGAAGTTGTTTGTGTCTAGTATGGCATCTGCTTCTGGGAAGAAACCCCTCTCGCTGTCAATTTTACCTTGAGTTATCCAACAGGCACACAGTTGGTCTTAATCCCTTTGTGATGCTATAACAAAATACCTTAAACTGGATAATTTATAAAGAGCAGAAATATATTTTTTATAGTTATGGAACATATAAAGTTCAAGGTCAATGTGCCAGCGTTGGTGTTTTATAAGGACTGCTTTTAGATTCCAAGATGTTGCCTTGTTGTGTCTTCATGTGGCAGAAAGACAAGAGAGCACTCCCTTTAACCATGAGCCTTTTTCAAAGGATGCTAATCCCATTTACGTGAGTAGAATCCTCATGAATCAATCACCTCATGAAGGCTACACCTCTTAATACTGTAGCATTGAGGATTAAGTTTCAACATGAATTTTAGAGGAGCACAATTATTCAAACCATTGCAGGTCCCAAAAGTATGGAGGGTCCCTATTGACTTAAGAAATGTGGACCCAAGACTTGAGGCCCTGCAGTTTTGTTGCAATATGGGTGCTGAGAAAAACTATATATGGTGCCTTCCAGTGTGGCTCAAGGGCAGCTTTTCTCTGGTGTTATTTTGAGAAGCCCCAATTTCCAGGTTTGAGATTATTAATGTCCTGGTTCTCTTCAATTGGTGGGTCATAAAAGGGCACACTTTACCTGGTAAAAATATGCTTTGGCATAATGCCAATAACACCCTGCAATACTGACTCATATTAAACTTTATAAGAGCAGAACATCTGTATGATTCTAATATAAGTGGCACAGATTTTCCTATATTTAAAAATCTATATAGGACCCATTTAACTATTTCGTAATGGATCAAAGTGTGTTTTTCAGCGTGGGTAGATCTGATTGAGATAAAGTCCAATGGTAATGTCTTTGGCCAAGGAAGTTCCATCAATTCAGTGAACTTTGTCAATTTCAGTTTAAAAATATCATTTTCTCTATCAACCCTCTCAGAAGATTAAAGATGATAAAAACAATGATATTGCCACTGTTTGCATAATACGTTAACTCTTTTATAACTTGTCCAGACAAATGAGTGTCTTCATTATTGGAGATTTCTCTGAGAATATCTTATACAGAAAACATTTTTCTAATAACCTTTTAGCTACTGTTATAGCATTAGCCTTCCTGCAAGGGAAAGCTTTTGTCTAAGAACAAACAGAGTACTATGGGAACATTTTGATATGTCACTGAGGGTGCCAATTGAATAAAATGTATTTGTAGGTGTTCAAATATCTAGCAGGTGGTGGTAATGTACCTCCTGCAGTCTTTATTATCATGCCAGGATTATGGGTTTGACAAATGGTTGTAGATCACTGTAGCAATTTTTAGAACAGTCATCATATCATTTTAAAAATATTTACTATTCTATCTACACAATGATGAGTCATAGAGTGCAGAGCTTTTTAAAAAAATAATTGAAGCTCTAAGAACACAGAAAAGGCAAGACCATTTTCTGGGCCTTCCATGAGTCCATGCTTAATATTAAATTTCCATGCATTTGAATACTAGTTTTGTTTTTCAAATTAGGTATATAGCACTGTTTATTAAATAGATTATCATCAGTGATTTGACTTAAATAAATCTTAAGGAGTTTGTTTCAATTACATATATTTAAAGTTTCAGTAGTAGCCAACTCAGCAGGTAAATGTGTCAGGAAATTTCCTTGGAATTAAATTTTGTTCTGATTGATCCTCGGTTAGCAATTTTTTGACCCAATCAATTTCTTCATAAGAGTTCTGGGAATTTTTACACAGTTCAATGATATTATCGTAAAGTTATCAGCAACTTGTATTTGTCACAGTCTTTTCCATGAATCTCCTTTAATATGAAATACTTTGGTTTTATAGTTGTTTGAAATAGCTTTCAGGGAAGTACCAGAGTAAAACAATGAGTTAATTGTAGTTAATTATCTGTAGAAGAAAAGACTTAAAATGACTATGGTAAAAGATCAAATTAGAGTTCATTATAATGCAATTAAGAAGGAAATTTTGTTATTTCTATGGCACAAAATATTTCAAAGAAATGATTAAAATTGTGACTGCCAGAGTTATATCAGGACTATCAGAGTTTTAGAAATTACATACAGTTTCTAAAACTCATATTAATAACATACTCATAAAATATGACTTTAAAAAGTTTCAGCATTACTTATTATTTTACAATCCTTCCCATGTGATTTAGCATATCAAATACACCTAATTACTTTAACATCTCTCTTTTCATAAAGAGAAAAAACAACTTGATTTGAGATACTCCGGGGGCCCATGTGTATATTCCCTAAGTTAGTTCAAGGTCAAAAGGTCTTAATTTAGAATTTTATTTTGGAAAGTTGTCAAAAATGTCAAAAGGTTTAAAACACTTGATTTCAATAGGATCACATGGCTCTATTAAAGCATATGTATTCAATTAACTAGAGTGGCAATTAAAAGATTTCAAAGGAAAATACAGAAAGTTTCATAGCTGTAGGAAATTCTTTGCTCTTTTAACAGAAAAAACTCAGTTTTCTTAAGTAAACAAAAACCTACTAAACACAAATGATGCGAAGAAAATTATCTCTATGAAACACAGAATCTTTGTTCCCTAGACCAATAATCTATAAAGTAAAAATAAAACTTTCACAATTTCCCATTAAGGACAGAAAATTACTTCAACAAAACCTTGTTCTTTTAACAGAGTTGACCAAATTTTGTTGTGCATCTATGTATTTTTGATATTAATTTTCAATTTTGAAAGAAAAAACAAATAATTATTTTTATATCTTAACCAGCTTAATCACACATAAAATTACTTTTCCAAAATTTCTCCTAGTGAACAGAGCGGGGTGACTTGGAGTAGAATGGGAGGCAGATTGGCCCTAAGCAGTTTCCAGCTTGACTTCTTCCTTTACTTATTTGGGGGTCCCAAGATTTATTTCTCTTTCACAGAGGCTTGCAGAGGAGAAATGTTGGATAAGTAATTTTGTGTGTAATTAAGCTGGTTAAGATATAAAATAAATGCATATCAGATTGCCTCTTTTGGCGAGGCTAATAAGAAACTCAAGAGAATGCAACCATTTGTCTCTAATCTATCCATGACCTAGAAAGCCACTCCCCGCTTGGATCTTTCCGCCTTTGCTTCAAGTGGTCCAGCCTTTCCAGACCAAACCAATGTTCATTTTACTTATGTTGATTGATGCCTATGCCTCCCTAAAACGTATAAAACCAAACTGTTCTCTGACCACCTTGGTAGCATGTCATCAAAACCTCCTGAGTTCGCATCACCGGTAGGCATCCTCAACCTTGGGAAAATAAACGTTCTAAACTAACTGAGACCTGTCTCAGATTTTTTGGGTTCACATTCTGGTAACCACAAAGGTATTCTGAGGGGAAATGCCCCTGACCTTTGACAAATCTCCTAACAGTCTTTGTACCAGCGTGAAACAACTTTATGGCTCAAATGAATAGGATGATTTGCTGAGGTCTGGGAACACCTCCTCCAGAAAATCCTTGAACTCTTAAAATTTTGTCAAGATCTAAGTTTATTTTGCTGTCCAACTCCACTTCTACATCATTTTTATAATCACTCGATTTTCGTCTTACACTTTTTTACTTTTTCTTTGTAGAGTAACCAGTCATTCCATTTAAAAACAAAGTTATTCTATTTTTTCTTTAAAAGGGGAAAAAACATGATCTTGGTGGATAAGCTTTTTGATGTACTGCCAGATTCAGTTTGCCAGTATTTTATTGAGGATTTTCACATCGATGTTCATCAGAGATATTGGTCTAAACTTGTATTTTTGTTGTGTCTCTGCCAGGCTTTGGTATCAGGATGATCCTGGCCTCACAAAATGAGTTAGGGAGGATTCCCACTTTTTCTGTTGATTGGAATCATTTCAGAAGGAATGGTACCAGCTCCTCTTTCCATCACTGGTAGAATTCGGCTGTGAATTCATCTGTTCCTGGGCTTTTTTTTGGTTGGTAGGCTATTAATTATTGACTCAATTTCAGAGCCTGTTTTTGGTCTATTCAGGGATTCAACTTCTTCCTGGTTTAGTCTTGGGAGGGTGTATGTGTCCAGGAATTTATCAGTTTCTACCAGATTTTCTAGTTTATTTGCATAGAGGTGTTTACAGTATTCTCTGATGGTAGTTTCTATTTCTTTGGGATCTTTATCATTTTTTATTGTGTCTGTTTAATTCTTCTCTTTTCGCTTCTTTATTAGTCTTACTAGTGGTCTATCAATTTTGTTTATCTTTTCAAAAATCCAGCTGCTGGATTCATTGATTTTTGAAGGGTTTTTTGTATTTCTATCTCCTTCAGTTCTGCTCTGATCTTAGTTATTTCTTGCCTTCTGCTAGCTGTTGAATGTGTTTGCTCTTGCTTCTCTAGTTTTATAAATTGTGATGTTAGTGTGTCAATTTTAGATCTTTCCTGCTTTCTCTTGTGGGCATTTAGTGCTATAAATTTCCCTTGTGTCCCAGATATTCTGGTATGTTATGTTTTTGTTCTCATTGGTTTCAAAGAACATATTTTATTCCTGCCTTCATTTCATTATGTACCCAGTAGTCTTTCAGGAGCAGGTTGTTCAGTTTCCATGTAGTTGTGCGGTTTTGAATTAGTTTCTTAATCCTGAGTTCTAATTTGATCGCACTGTGGGCTGAGAGACAGTTTGTTGTGATTTCTGCTCTTTTACATTTGCTGAGGAGTGCTTTACTTCCAAATATGTGGTCAGTTTTGGAATAAGTGTGATGTGGTGATGAGAAAAATGTATGTTCTGTTGATTTGGGGTGGAAGTTTCTGTAGACGTTTATTAGGTCCGCTTGGTGCAGAGCTGAGTTCAAGTCCTGGATATCCTTGTTAACCTTCTGTCTCATTGATCTGTTTAATATTGACAGTGGGATGTTAAAGTCTCCCATTATTATTGTGTGAGAGTCTAAGGGATGCAAGTCTGGTTCAACATATGCAAATCAATAAACATAATCCATCACATAAACAGAACCAAAGACAAAATCACCATGGTTATCTCGACAGATGCAGAAAAGGCCTTCAACAAAATTCAACAGCCCTTCATGCTAAAAACTCTCAACAAACTAGGTATTGATGGGACATATCTCAAAATAATAAGAGCTATGTATGACAGACCCACAGCCAATATCATACTGAATGGGCAAAAACTGGAAACATTCCCTTTGAAAACTGGCACAAGACAGGGATGTCCACTCTCATCACTCCTATTGAACAGTGTTAGAAGTTCTGGGCAGGGCAATCAGGCAGCAGAAATAAACAAAGCATATTCAATTGGGAAAAGAGGAAGTCAAATTGTCCCCATTTACAGATGACAAGATTGTATGTTTAGAAAACCTCATCGTCTCAGCCCAAAATCTCTTTAAGTTGATAAGCAACTTCAACAAAGTCTCAGGATACAAAGTCAATGTGCAAAAATCACAAGCATTATTATACACCAATAACAGACAAACAGAGAGCCAACTCAGGAGTGAACTCACATTCACAATTACTACAAAGAGAATAAAGTACTTAGGAATCCAACTTATAAGGGATGTGAAGGACCTTTTCAAGGAGAACTACAAACCACTGCTCAATGAAATAAAAGAGGACACAAACAAATGTAAGAACATCCCATGCTCATGGATAGAAAGAATCAATATTGTGAAAATGGCCATACTGCCCAAAGTAATTTGTAGATTCAATGCCATCCCCATCAAGGAGCAGTCTCGGCTCACTGCAACCTCCGCCTCCTGGGTTCACGCCATTCTCCTGCCTCAGCCTCCCAAGTAGCTGGGAATACAGGCGCCCATCACCATGCCTGGCTAATTTTTTGTATTTTTAGTACAGACGGGGTTTCACCATGTTAACCAGAATGGTCTCAATCTCCTGACCTCGTGATCTGCTCACCTCGACATCCCAAAGTGTTGGGATTACAGGCGTGAGCCACCGTGCCTGGCCACAGTTTCATTATTTTTATGGCTGCATAGTATTCTGTGGTAGATATATACTACATTGTCTTTATACAACTCACCATTAATGAACACTTGATTGATTTTATGTCTTTGTATTGTGAATAGTACTACAATAAACATGACTGCACATGTCTTTTGGATATAATTGTTTCTTTGGGTAGATGCTCAGTAGTGGGATTGCTGGGTCTAATGATCGTTCAATTTTTAGTTCCTTGAGAAATCTTCATACTGTTTTCCATAGATGTTATACTAATTTACATTCCCACCAACATTGTATAAGGGTACCCTTTCCTCTGCATCTATGCTAATATCTGATGTTTACTGACTTTGTAAAAATATTCTTTCTGACTGATGTAAGATGATATTGTGGCTTTAATTTACATTTCTCTGATGATTAGGGATATTGAGTATTTTTTTTTTTTCATTTTAGTTGATCACTTGTGTGTCTTCTTTTGAAAAATGCCTCTTCATGTCCTTTGCCCGGTTTTCAATGGGATTGTTTTTTTCTTGTTGAGTTTTTTTAGTTCATTTAGTATTCTGTAGATTAATTTGTTGTCAGAGGCATAATTTGCAAATACTTTCATTATGTAGGTTGTCTATTTACTTTGTTGATTTTTTCTTTATTTGGCTGCAGAAAAATTTTTAAATTTAAATCCCATTTGTCTGTTTATTTATTTATTTATTTTTGAGATGGAGTCTCACTTTGTTGTCCAGGCTGGAGTGCAGTGGCGTGATCTC